>NW_024465491.1:0-225841 GCF_017591425.1 Ochotona curzoniae
TTTTTTTTTTTATTGTTGCTTACATTGTATTATGTAGTACAGTTTTATAGGCGCTGGGGATTCCCCCCACCCCTCCCATACACCTCCCCCCATGGTGGATTCCTCCACCTTGTTGCATAACCATAGTTCAAGTTCAGTTGAGATTCATTGCTTGCAAACACATGCCTAGCATAAAGTTCAGCGTCTTATTGTCCAGATAAGTTCAGAGGCCTCTTGGGGAGACCTTCTATGGTCTGAAGATAGGTTTAACAGAGTAAAGATCCGGTCAGTTAAAAGCCCCAACAAGGCCTCAGTATCAATATACTCTTGTCTGATGTCATTTCTCCCCATGCTCTGGAAATGTGAGCCCAATGAAAATGAGTTTTGTGGGGCACATTTGTAGATTCACTTTTGGATGCAGCCAAGTGTTTGCCCACCTTTCAGCCAGTCCGACTTGCATTTGGCTAAGAGGTTCTGAGCCAGACTACTCTTTTCCCATCACTCGTTTCCTTCAACAACCTCACGGCACTGTCTGAAGTTGAGCAATCTGTGTGTGTGGATGTCCATGGTGAGTGGACAGCAGGAAGAACTTTCAAAAGACAATGAAAATATTGCTAAGACAGTCCCTCAGGGACGCTGTCTGTTGGCGTGGGAAGCATACGGTTATTGGGTGTCAAGATTTGGTGGATGGTGTGTTGTTGTTGGTTGTATGATTTAATGGACAAGCATGATGAGAGTGAGCATGAGGGTCAGAGGTGATGTTGGACCCTTGGATGAGTGCACATGGCTGCGATGACATGGTGTAGGGGGTGCTGGCAGCGCAGTGGGCACATTCACACTCTGTGTGCTTGGACAAGCCATGGCATATTTGATTGGAAAATCGGGGTTTTGTCAAGGCTTATTTTTCTTTACCTGAAGGGCAGGGCTACAGATAGATTCCGAAAGACAATGTTTTTTTTTGGCTTGTTTTTCTTTTTCTAGATTAATTGAATTGTAGTGTAAATTACAATTTCTGACCAATGATATGACAGACATATTTCTTTCTTTCTTTGCTTAAATGCAGTAAATTTTTATAAATATCTTCCTCTGTCTGATTTTCCATGCCATCCAATTGTTTTTGTTTTCCCTATTCTTTCCCTTGTTCAATTTTCTGCATATGTTGAAACATTTCTTAATTGTTATGTAGCTATTGTATCAATTTCTCTGGCAGTTTATACCTCAAGTATTTCTTCTTTTAGGTTTTTGTATCATCTCTTCCATATGTGGATATTTAGTGATTTTAATTTTATTTTAGACCTATTATTCTGTACTCTGTGTAGTATTAACAAATGTTTTGCAAATACTTGGAAGTTACTGATAAAGTAATTGAATTATTGTTTTCTTCTCCATTTTGCTGTTTAACAACAGTTTACCTGAAAATGTTTTTAGCAGGTATTAGGAAATGATTTTTAATTAATCATTTTTTCATATAACTTCATGTGTTTTGGGCATAAGTTATCTGTTAGATGATATCATTTTCATTATTCTATTCTTGAAAATAATCGTTTTTCATGGTTTAATGGTGAATAAAAAATTTTTATCTTCACAAATACTTTGTTATTTTTTGCTTGGAGTTTTTGTGCTTTTCTTAGTATTCTTAATGTTTTACATTGAAATATGATGCTAGTTAGATTTTGCTTAGAAAACTATTGTTTCATTTTTTGAGTTACAGAGTCTCTAATGAAAAAATAGCAATAACAACCAAAACCTTGTTTTCCTGTTTCTTTCAGCAGTGAGAAAAGTATTCACAAAAGGATTATCCTCATTAGCTTCTTTATTTTCCTGAAGTTTTTCTTACCCGCACAATCTGGACGGAGATGAATTTCCAACAGTATACCACCTTTAACCAGCTCCGGAACATCCATAATCCAAGAAGGAAGTCTCAAAGTGGTTTTGGATCACTCAACCAATATACTCTTGTTATCTCTCCACTTTTCTCTTTTTGGAATGTCTCTTACTTGTGTGGGTTTTTTTCTCACAATGAATCATCTTGCAACTCTTATATCGAATGATTGCACTTTTAAATAAAGATGATTTAAATATAAACCTTATGAGAATTTATTTGCATTTGATTTTGTTCTGGATAGTGAAGTTGTTGTGTTCCTATTAATCTACTATTACATACATGCATATAATAAGAGTTTTTTCACATAGTCTTATATTTTGGCATGTTTTGAACTTTAATGTTATGTTTTTATTACAGGAAGTATATTTATTAAGTTGGCAGAAAAATGTGAATGCAACTTTAGGCTTTATTAAGTAATTTTAGTTCATTTCAAAGCTTGTGTGACTTTGCTAGTGTCAGTTTAGTGAGTTAGTTTTTCCCATACATGTTTCCACTAGCTAAATTTTTGTCTCTTGTGTAGAATTAGCAAATGGAAGCACTATACAGGTCTTTCTCATTTCAGGTGGTTTTTCCTTTATCATAATTAGGTACTCCTTGAAAATATTTTTGAATGATGTAAAGACATAAATTGTTTTTCAATTAAAAATTGAGGAGTGAATCTTTGCCCTACTGGTGAAGAGACAGATTAAATTTTGTGGCAAACCATGATGAAGCTCTGGATGAGCCATCTGGAAACTGAACCAGCAAATTTATTTCTTTCCCTTTTTCTCTCTTCTGTATCCTTTAAAAAGCTTACATCACTTTAAAATATATTCATTTGAATGTCAGAGTTACAAAGTGAGGAGAGAGAAATCCTCTATCTAGTGGTTCACACCTAGCTAAGCCTGTCTGATTCCAGCCTTATGCAAGATGCCAGGAGATCCAACCCAGGGGCCCAAATGAGTTCTGTATGCAAACACTTGGTACATCTTCCTCTGTTTTCGAACACACATTAACAAGGAGATGAATTAGTAGTGGAGCAGCTTGGATTTGAACTGTCCACCATATAGCATAACTTGTCTATCAAAGGGAAAGGTTTAACTACAGGAATCCACACTGGTAAACAAACAGATCTAACTAGAAATAGAATCCAACAGAACTGTGTTGGTACTCAGATATGTTTAGGCCACAATCACTGAAGGAACAGGGAGATAATGAAGATGCCTCACACCTCCCCAGACATGTTAGCCTGCCCAAGGTTTATCTGCAATCTCGGCAGGGGGTCTGCAACCCTGCAGCATTCTCAGTCTGCTAAGAACAGTTAAGATTCAGGGTCCTCAGGAATTGTGATCTGGTTTTGCAAGAGCAGATCTCCACAATGAATAATCTCCACACTGCTTACTCCTTTTTCTGTGTTAACTTTCCTAGAACAAAGTCTTTAATAGTTTTTTACAGGCCTTTACAAGAATTCCATATGCACACATACATATATGGCTACTTTAAAACCCCATGAGAATGGAATTAAAAGATTAGTTTTTCTGTAATAAACTTTAAAATTCACAGACTACATTAGTGAACAAATGTAAGAATTTTTATACGTGAGCTATATAATGGAGACTAGTATATCTGGAAGTGAAGATATATTGCACTATACATGTCTGTTTCTTTATAAAAGGAGGAATCTCAATAAAAACTTGATATATGTAACTTTACAATAGCATACTAGACTATGTACAATTGTCTATAACTACTGTACCACAATATATTTAAATAGCAGAATGCAGGACTTAAGGCTGTAGCTGAAGGACTGTATTATTGTGATAATATAAGGGAAAACTGGGGAAAGCTATGTAAGGGTGGAGAGAGGAATCCCTGTACATATGGAACTGTAGCATAAAGATAATAATTAAAATATATAAAAAGTAAAAAAAAAAGTCTTGAAATTCATACTAGGGACTTTTTAAAAGCTTGTGTGTAAGGTATATTTCACAAAAAAATTTAATGAATTTTGATTTTTGCATCAAAATAACTTCATTGTTTAAAAGATTTTTTTTGAATGATAGATTTCTAGAAAGGGAAAAGAAATGGAAAGATCTACAGTCAGAAACTTCTAGGTTTCCAATGTTGTTGCAAGGACCCAAGGATTTAGGTAATCCTCTGCTGATTTTCTAGTCCATAAACAAAGAGCTGGATAGGAAGTGGAAAAGCTTGGACTGGAACCAGTACCCACATGGGACACTAGCATGACAGATGAAAGCTCAATCTGTACCATGGCTTCCAGCCGGGCCCAGTTCACTCTCAGTAGGTGTTGAAGGATGTCAGCTGTGGACTGGGCAGCTTTGAGAAGATTGACATCATGGCAGGTCCAGAAACCAATGCCCAATTCCAGTTCACTGAAATCAAAGTGTTTCAACTCTTACAGGCTCACAGGCAGAATGAATTGTGTACTAGGCACATATGGAGGCATTGCTTTGCTGGTTATGTACTTCCAGCTTAAGGTCTAAAATTACTCCAGCTGTGAAAGCAACCTAAGTGGATTACAAATTGTTTCCCCATCTGCCTCCATACCCAGAGAAGCTAATTCAACTCAACATGTGGTAATTCAATTTGTACAATAAATTATGAACACGGAAAAACCAAATCTGTACCCTGGCATTGGCCCGATTAAACTCATTTTAAACTTTATTTCCTATGAACTTTCTGAAGTATCTAAGTTAATATATAAATGAACTTTTAATTACTTTTTCCAACATTTTTGTTTTCTACTTTGCCACTAAAATGTGTTCAAATCACTACATAGTATTATATAAATTTGTCTTCATGTATTTTAACAATCCCCAATTGATACACATTGATTGTTTTTGTTTTATTCCCATCACAATATTACAAAAACCTGGTGTTTCTATAGGACCAAAAATATGCAGGGTAATTTCTGCAGTTGAATCCCATCAAAGGACATTTGCATTTAAATAGTTTTTTAGAGAGTTCTGACAAATTAACCTTCAAAGAAACTTTATGGCATCACAGTCTTACCAAAGTGAGTTCAATAGCCTGTTTCTTTACCTCTTTATCAGTAAGTGTATACTGTCAAATATATTCAAAATTCCTTCAGACACTGAAAATTTCCCATTTTCTTTTTTTAAGTGAAAAATAAAATCTTACGACACAATTTCATAGGCTCTGGGGTTCCCCAAAGCCCTCCCCCCAAATTGATTTTTTCCATATTGTTACTGTAGTACAGTTCATATCCAGTCATGATTCTTTCATTGTGGGTATGGGCCACATAGAGAGTCTAGCATCTTATTGTCCAGATAAATTTAACAGTTTCATGGGAGGCCATCCTTGGTCTGAAAGTAGAGCTAGCAGAATATCATCCCCTCCAATAAAAAGCCACTACACAACTTCAACAACCATTTACAACATCATGAAGTTAATTGACATGGTATTCAGTGACCAATGTGTTGGAAAATGCAAGTTCTTAACCACATACTGTGACTACTTCATTGACATTTCAATTGTAGTTTTTACACAACCGGCTGCTATATACTTTATAATGGTTATAGGGTACTATTCAATTGTCTCATGTCTATTTTAATTGTTGTATTTAGCAGCTTAGAGTATTTAAGTGTGCTTTCTACTGAACTTTATGAATTTTAGGCTAGTCCAAACAGGCTTGTAACTCAAACTATATGTTAGCAATGGAGGAGCAGAACAGTTTTAGGAGGGGTGTGCAGAGAAATCTTCAGTAACTTAGTGAGGAATAACTAATCTTTATGTCCTACCTAGTAAGGTGTATGGGAGTCCAAGCTGTTTCCTGTCTGTTCTAAGCTTCCTTATTGGTCTCTGACTATCTGATCTAATTTTCCATTTTCTTCTGATCTTCGCCTTCAGGTTTTCTTTCCTTCTCTGTAGCTCTCTGGTCACGCTTGTTTTGCTTTTTGATTTTTGTTTTACCATGCTTCCCTGTAAAGATCTTCTTGTGCTCATTTCCCACTAACACTCTACAGTCCTCATTCCTCCAACATTTTTTTTACATGCTTATGGACTGCTTTATAGTTTCCTGCAGCTCTCCAAACTGAACAGAAAACAGGTACTCTTTCTAAACCTCCAAACCTGCCACTCTTCTGAACCAACAGAAAATGCTGATCAGGAAAGCTGGAAATACTTAATCTTGGGCATATTATGAGAATGAATAAATTCCTATTGATGTTTCCATGAAGAAAAATCACCTAGCTTTGTATTGCCTTTTGTTAAAAGTGAAGTTTTTTTATTTTTTTGTTTTTTCAAGCTCTCATACTGTTCTAGGACTTTGTGACACAAAATATGTCATCAACCTCAATTCTTGTCTCCCAGAAAAAATAATTTTCTTGAGGACACAGTTTAGTTTTAAAGCAAGATTTATTGGAAGAAAGGAGAAAAGATGCTCCCATCCTAGTAACGGGAGAGGGCTTCAAGAAAGGAGAGACCTGTGCACAGGGGGTGTTGGCATCGCTTAAAATTTTAGTTCAAAGGAGTTCTCCAAAAACAAAGGAAAATTCCTGGTTTTCATGATACCTGGCTTTGGGACAAAAGGCCCAAAAATGTGTTACCAGTTAACTTGCTCAGTCTCTTTCTAATGATAAAGAGACCAGTCTGACACTACCCTGAGATGGAATTGGGTGGGCACTTTAGGTGGGGAACTGATATGTTGATTTCATCCTTATCTCTTGGGGGAAGCATGTTCTTGCCTCTGGGGAGAAATGTGCTCTGGTGAATTTAAGACATGGTAGACAAAATACCGTTTTATATTTGAGAAAAATGATTCAGGGACCCAGAATACCCTAACTGCCTAATACCCAGTCCGAATCCTCACAAAATACTTGACACAATTCTTTACTTCGAGTCAGTGTGTTATGAGTTTTATTCATGTCTCCTTTTTGGTGGGAGTAGGACAAAAATAGAAGTGAAGGAAGAGAAATGGAAGCTTAAAAGTTCCAGATCCAGAATTTGTAAAGAACAAAAGGATGTTGTTTAGTTTGCAAGCAGCCTGGGGACTTACAAGCAATCACAGTGAAATGAAAATGGTGGGAGGAATGGATCTCACAATGGGAGAAAAAGATATGACAAGCATTGTTTGCCAGCTCCCGTTTTACATAGCAGTAGTTGACGCTAACACTCTCTGATTTACTCAGAGTTTATAGGTGGGAGAGCCCAAAGTCTATGATTCTGTGTTGCTGCCTCTCCCTGAACTGATTTTCTCTTACTGCTTGTCAGTATGAGAGGATTTGCCCAGTTCTGTGCTCAATCCTGAGGAGAGGAGGTCCTTTATACTATATCAAAGAGAGTGCGTCAGCTGCCAATTCACAGCAGAGGACACAGATTATCATAGTGATTAAATCCTGAGCCACAAGCCATATGAGGTGACACTGGATAGCATCACATAAACAGATGCAGGCCCATGTAAATGAAGCAAAAATTAATGACAACATGGATGATTGCTTTTTTAAGGAGGCAGGAAGCTATACTGGGGCAAAATTCCAACCCCAACTGTAGATGCAAGTTTGATGATTTCAGCCCCAAATACCCAGGAATTTAAAGCCACCAGATCCTTTTTGTGAATCAACTACTACACATCAGCACTGCTCTTCAAAAGGTTAAAGCCTAAATTACAAATCCAATCTGCAGGTGCAAATGACTAATCCTGAAAACTACCTCTAACCCTCTAACCCTTATTGCTTTATAAATGAACACTTGAACCCTATGTTGATTTATACTTCCCTTACTGGAGCACTCTATAAGGACATTTATAATGTGGGAGAATTGTGGGAGACATAGCCAGTTGAGTCTCCGCTGAAGGTGCCACAAGCAATTGATATGGAGATGAATGAACAGGAAACCTCCTGGTTTACAGGTTTAGGTATAAACAAGTTGTGTTTCAGAAACCGTACCTTGCTATAGAGATGTAAATGGTTCAAGCTGCTTCTCCCTGGATGCCTACATAACAACCTTCTTTAAGAAGTCTGGTGCTGTTAATAAACTTCAGCTATTGACCACCAGTCAGTAGTCCTTGCATGTTATTATCAACTCAGTGCACCAAGTCCATAACTGCAGGAAAGCGACAGAGCACTTTTCTTAATACTCTACAACTGATAACTAAAATGTGAGATCAAGTGAGGCAGGAAATACCATCTATCTTTCTCAGCATCTTACCCTTAATAACCTAGCCTGTTGTCTAGAATATGGTGATTATTCAGTACATCCTTATGATGCTTAAATTAATGAGTACATCATACTCCAGAACCATGATAAATTCCCTAAAACATGCAAGATAATTTTTTTATTTTACTTTTTATTATTATTATCATTTTATGATACAGTTCCATAGGCCCTGGGATTTCCCTTATCATTTCCCCAATTCTCTCCTCCATCACAATATAGTTACTGTAGTATAGTTCTTCATACTCAGTAATATCTCCATCATTGCAGGTATGGACAATGGCAGAGTCCAGCCTCCTATTGTCACGATATAGTAAACAGTTTCTTTGCCTGGAAGTAGAGATGCATACTGCATTGTACCCTCACATCTGGATATGATAGTCTCCATTACATGGTTACTATATATCCCCTGAAATGAAAAGCCAAAATAAAAATCAACAACAGGAAGAAAAATAGAAACTTACAGTTTCATGAAGTTAAGTAATTTGTTGCTAGATATGATAGTCTCCATTACACACTTACTGTACATCCCCTTAAATGAAAAGTGACAAAATAAAACAAACAACAGGAAAAAAAGAGAAATAAACAAGACCATGGAGTTAAATAACATGCTACCGAATGACTAATGTGTCTCTGAAGAAATGAAAAAGAAAATCAAGAACCTCTTTGAACCTACTGTATGATCTATGTGTCATTGAAGAATTTAATCAGAAGAAAGTATTTTGAAAAGGTGAAACTAACAAAAAATACCAAAATCCATGAGATATAGTTTCCACCAACCTTTGTTGATAAGACATGTTTCCTATAGGCAACAAATAGATGAGATTTGTTTTTTTAACCCAGTCTACTAATGTATGCCATTTGATTGATGAGTTTAAGCTGTTTACATTTAGGTTTAATACAAATTGGTAGTAATTTGGTTCTGTCATTTCAACAGAGTTGTTAATTGATTTAGTATTCTGGTGTTATTTTACTGGGATGTTCTTCACATTTGCCTTTATTTGGTGGGTGCTATACATTTTCTCTGTCAAGAGAACGTCTTGAATTATCATTTGTAGGGCAAGTTTGGAAGAGGCATATTCTTTTAACTTTTTTTTACTGTGGAAGAATTTCATTTCATTTTCAAAGACAAAGGAAAGTTTTGCTGGGTACGTTATCCTGGGCCGACAATTTTTTGATTTTAGAATCTGGAATGTGTCACTCCATCCTCTTCTGGCCTATAGAGTTTCCCGTGAGAGGTCTCCTGTGAGTTTAATTGGCATTCCTTTACATGTCATTTGATTTTTTTCCATGTGCAAATTTCAGGATCTTTTCTTTATGTTTGACTGAAGAGAGCTTGATTATCATGTGTCTTGGTGAAGATTACTTTTGGTCAACCTTGCAGGGAGTTCTGTGTCCCACCTGGATGTTGTATCCCAATTCTTTCTATAAATTAGGGAAAATTTCCCTTACCATTTTACTAAACACATTTGTAAACCCAGCTTCTCTTTCTGAACTTTCTGTGACTGCCATAACTCTTTTATTAGGCCTAGTAATAATGCCTTTCAATGCTTGAATACTTTTTTTTTTTTTTTTTTTGCCTGATTCAGCTGTGCTTCCAGCTTTTTGTTTGTTTCCCCCTGGTGACAGGAAATATCTTCTAATTTTGAGATGCCTTCTTCTACCTCCTTCATTTTATTTTGGAGACCCTCCAATGTACTTTCACTTTGCTCCACTGTATTCTTCATTTCTGATATAACAACTTTCATCTGATTCATTTCCAGTGTGACATATTCCTTGAATTCCTTGAATGCCTGCTTTACATGCTTCCTGCTATTGATAAGAAGTCTTATAACAACTGTTTTGAATTCTGTATCCCCCATTTTCTCGATGTCTTCCTCAGTGAGCTCTGAGTTTGGCAAAGGGTTTTGTTCCTTTGCAAGGGAGTCTTCAGTAATATTATTTGTGCCTTTGTCTCTTCTTTTGCTCTTGGTCATTATACGTCTGGTTAGCAGAATCTTCTCCTTGGGGCAGGTTTCTAAGCTGTGTCACCCACAGGTCTACAATGCGATTTTATTTATTGCAGTTGACACACGGCTCTTTGTTTACAGTCACTTGTGCCACTCCCTCCAGCAAGTTCCAGGTCTGGGTTCTTACGTTAGATTTCCACCATGGACTCCATAGCCCCAGCTGACTCACTACCCTCCACCTCCTGTGATACTGCTGAGGTTTCACCATTGTTTGTACAACCTTTCTCCCACTTCTGGTTGGAGCAGGTCCCAGGGCTACAGAGACACTAGGAGTCCTCTATAGCTAGGTTGCTGCTTGTGCTGACCTTGCCAGACTCTGTTTGTCATTATGTCTGAGGGCCATACGGACCTATTTTGACCCATATGAAGGCATAGTTGGTATTACTTTCCTGTGGGAACAGTGAGTTCTCACTGAGCTCAGTGCATTTGCATCTCACTGTTGTCCCGTGCAGTCTTAAATTCTTTGGCACACTCTAAGAAATGGCGTCTGATGTGCCACTGCTAGAGTTCTTGATCTGTTTGCCGTCAGGTCTGAGGGCTACCCAGACCTGTCTTGGGTGGAACCTGTAGGATGCCACATTGTAGTTCAGTGAGTCAGAAATGAGTTCACTCCCAGCTCAGTGCATGTACAGTCCTGCCCCATAGCCCTTGCTTCCACAAGCAAAATGGTGCCCGATTCACCTCTAGCAGCCACACTGGGCTATGAAATCCATCCTGTTCCCACACTGCCCATCTGGGACCTGCCACTCTATCTCTGCTCCTGGTCAAATCAAACAGACCAGCAGGATGGGTCGTTCTTTGTCTGGGTTTACCTCTGGAGCTCCTGATAAACATCCCTTCCCACCGAATTGCTGGTGTAGTTCCAGCTGCTGGTGGAGTTCAGATCTCCATTAGCTGAATGCCACTGTGGTATCAGTCAGTGCAACACCACATCATTGTGTCCACTGCTTTGCTGTGTCTGTCAGTCTCCCGGTACCCTTCTGCTATTGTTCTGTTCTCTTCTATTTCCTGGAATGTGCCTTTTCTGCTTCACATTGGCTAATATTTCTCCATCTGTTTAAACACATCCTTACCGAATTCTGCCATCTTGGTTCTTCGGGAGATAATTGCAAAGTTATTTTTGGCAATCTACACCAATGGCTTGGGCCCTGGTATATGGTTTTCAGAACACAGCCTATGTTTTCTTCTTCCCCCACTTTCCTTCCCCTCACTCATAGTCTGCCATCACTGAACCCTATGCTGTTCTAGCTATTTTCTTCCTTAAAACTTTCCTATTTTCTTTCTTGAAACTGTCACCAAACCAGGTGAGAGATGTCACAGATTGCAAAGTAGTTTTCTGGAAAAGGCCCAAATGACATTAAGTGGAAATGCTCTGGCTTTCTAGTGACCCTTAAGAATTTCCACAAAACAAATATTGTGACACATGGTGGCATATGACAACACCCAAGGAATCTACTTTGACTAGACTCCCCCCAATCTCTTCCTGCAGATAAACCATTTTCAGTTGTCTTTCATTCAAACTCAAAAGCACCAAGCTAACCACTACAACTCAGAGAAAGAAAAGGTGCAAGAGGCACCTACCCAGGATGCCAGGGGGCAACAGACTCCTCCTTGTGCAGCACTTTTATATATGATGTGAAGTTGGTGACAACAGAAACTGAATACAGCAACTTTTTCCCAACACCCTCATCACAGACACCCCAGGACGCTATCACAGATATTGCATAGGCTTCTGTGTGGGCAGCAGAATGAAAACACGAGAGTACTCTGCATGGTCAGAAGGAAGGGAATATATTGATTAAAAAAAAGAAAGAAAAAGATGCAAATTCAGGTAATATTCAAATTGAAGTGAATCCTTATGATCAGAATCCTGCGAATTTGCAGGTCAAAATTACACTTCAGCCTGAATTTTTCTCAAACCAGGTGTATTTCTGGTGAAGGGCCCATCTCCTTGGAAGATAACACCACCACAATGTAAGCCAAGGAGAGCACAGTTCTGACTGCACTGTGTGAGAAATGGATAGCTATATGTACCAGTATTACCTTGGCTAACAGACTTCCTCCTGCCATAGGACTGTGAGACAAGTTAGGACTACAAAGATAGAAACACAGGCAAGCAGGAGCTGTTCGGTGACAATAAAGGAATCTGGATCTCTAGTTTGTATTGTGGATAGTAATTTTGAGATGTTGCTTTCCATTTGTACTTGCACAAGTAACTGGGCATAATCAGGTATATCCTATTCCAGAGCAGCTCACACAGTACTCAATAAATAGCAACCAAAATACAATGGAATACTGCACATCACAGACTGATTTGATGACTTCTGTTGAAAAGGACATGTTAGGCAGATGCCTTTTAGCACAACAAATTTAACCTAGTGCTCACTTCAAGGAGGCAGCTTAAGGAGGCAGTGCTGACAAGAGGGAGAACTGAAATGTCTCTGCAAATCTTCTCAGCATCACAAAATGAAGAGCAAAATGGTTGTCATGTTGGTGGTTATAAAGAGGATGGAAACTCAAGCATTTGTGAAAAGGAGAGTAATACATGCAGTTATATATATATATATACACACAAAGCAAATCTCAGAATAAATATGGTGTGAAAAAACAACCCCAGTTTACAAATTCTCACCAACATTCAAGAAAATTGCCCTGTCTACTCACCACCCAATCATTTCAAATTGCAGCTGTTCACTGATGAAGGCTGAGCCAATAATCTCAGCAAACAACTGATTCCCAGTTTTGTGTTTCCAGGTGAAGCTGAGGAAAGGGGCTCCTGGGCTTTCTCAGTAGCACTCACCAATTAAGATATAGATGGCTTACAGAATTCTCTGACTTATCAGGAGCTGAAGGAAATGCAATCTCTGCTGACTCCACCCATACCCACAAGCCAAAATACTTAAGAAGCAGTCAGACCAAAGGGATTTTCACCACAACTCACTTCAAAGATGGCAGCATTGGCAGCTCATGTTGCTAAAATTTCTATGAGAAGTGGAAAGCTCCAGTGCTCTGGACTAATGGCATATCTCTGCAATGGTAGTCACTTTGAACCCCTAAAATCAAACCTGGGAATAATAGCTACATCTGTGGAAACACAATGCACCCATAGGGCTATCCATGTTCATATAAGACATATAGGTTTTTGGTTTTTTTTTTTTACATTTATTTATTTTTATTGGAAAATCAGATATGCATAGAGGAGGAGAGATAGAGAGGATGATCTTTGGCCCAATGATTCATTCCCCAAGTGGCTGCAATGGCCAAAGCTGAGCTGATCTGAAACCAGGAGCCTCTTCCAGACCTCCTGCATGGGTGCAGGACTCCAAGGCTTTGTGTCACCCTCACCTGCTTTCCCAGGCCACAGGCAGGAGCTTGATGGAAAATGGGACCACCGGGTTAGAACTGGTACCCACATGGGATTGCGACATGTGCAAGATGAGGACTGTAGCCACTAGGCTACCATACTGGGCCCAGCACTTGGTTTTAAGAGGCAGAGACCTAGAGAAATGCTGGGAACCAGTGCATGGCTTAAGTGGAGATCTAGGTCATACAGACTACCACAGGTTCTTTACTCAGCTGCAGTCCACTATATTCCAAGGCATATTGGAGGGTAGTTGGATCAGAATTGGAACCTCCATGTTTTGAACAGTCTCCATATTTCCATATGCTGATACTGCAGGCAGTAGCACTACGTGCTACACCACAGTGATGGTCTCCTCATATTTTCAATCTTCTCTTGGTTCAATCCACAGATGCCGAATCCTTGTCTGTAGAGGGATGTCTGTAGCTTCCATGGAGATGGAGGTCATATATACTTTTTTGACTTCTGGAAATTATAAATTGTAAAATAAGCTGTCTGCCTAGCGAGGCTACCTAATTTCCCATTGCAAAAACAAACATATATAACAAATAAAACCAGAAAAGCCTGGGAAATATGTTACCAAGTGTAGTGATCACCAGCAGCCTACACATCTTAAATTTAAATAAAATGAAATTTTAAAAAGCTCAGTTCATTAGTCAAATTGACAGGTTCCAAGTCCTTACTGTTCTCTTGTACCTGTTGCCTACCACATGGGCATGCCAGACACAGAAGTTTCCCATTATTGCATAATGCCTGCTGCAAAACCCTCCCCCTCTTAGAGGGAGAGACTTGCTAAGTAACATCAAATTTACCTCCCCTTAAAGGGAACTTAGTAGGACCACACAGTAAGAATGAATGCTGTGAATACAGTATTCACAGTATAGTCTTACCTGCTATATGCAGCAATAGAACATCTAACTTGAGCACCTGTATCTTTGGTGATAATATTCAGACACCAAATAACATTCTGTTGTATCTGAAAATCTTTTCTTGCACAACCAAAAAGGAGAAAGTGAAGAATATGAGTTGTGTAAATGAAAATACCTTTTTCAGCTTCAGTTTCATACAAACTCAAACCAGCTGAAATATAAGTATTTCAGCTAAATATTAACATTTGTTACAGAAAGCCACCCATGCTTCCCTTGACAGAGAAATATACTATGTTGTCAGATAATATAAGAAACATTATGATTAGAGATTAAAGATGAAATTCAAATTGACTTTTTTCCTTGTTTTCTTTAGTCATCATTTCTATGGGGTTTCCAGTAGCCAAAAGTCAACCAAGGATGAGATCCATTGCAGTTGCTTATGAAGTTCTATTTTTTAAAGTTCTATCTCATCTTAATGTTGCTTTATGGAGCAGCTCCTTTTCATACTTAATACCTTGGGCATTAGTACTTTAAAGGGAGATGAGGATTGCAATTATACTGAAAGAAAATACATAGCTGCATCTGTGATTGGCATCCACAGGGAATATGGTGAGAATGATTCCAGATTAATGGCCCTAGGATGTCACAGGTGGCCACCTGATATCAATCCAAGGTCACAATGCGGAGCACACGCTGAGGGTTCTGCCCAGGTGGTTTTAATAGTTCTGAAATGTTTTTCATCTTTCTGATCCCAGCATGAGGTATTTCTCTAGGGGTTTAGGTCTGCCAGCAGGCCCTGAGGTCACCGACGGTGAGGCAAATGGTGGCCTTTGGCCGCAAGAACCACTGAAGACAAGCTGGTGAGGAATGTCTGCTTTATTATGCAGAGGTTACAAGTTTTAAAGGATAAGCAAGGGGAGGGCAGGAGGGAGCCTTCCAGCAGTCCCTATGCCCACCAAAGTTGCTGTAATTTGGCTGTAATTGGCTGTATGACAGGTGTATCTCCCTAGATCTTCTGGTGATGTCAGAGGTCATGTTCAGGTATACTCCCCTTGACTTTGTAGCCATGTTGAAAGTCACACTCCGGGTGCAGGCCTGAAGGCTGTGCCTCAGAGCAAGGGGAGGGTTAAACCATGCCCCCTAGGCAGCAGGGCAGGAGCCTGGGGTGAGTGCCCACAGATTCGCTTCAATGTTCATTGGCAAGTCATAGTCGATCTCAGAGTTTCCATTTGCCCAGATATTTACTGTCATCATTTGGCTGGGGTAGTTGTCCAGTTTGTTCTGTCCTCTTTCCTCTGAAATGGTGTGGATGTCCTATGCAGAGCTTAATGTGCTGCCATATCCTCCATGCAGATCATGGTCAATGTCCACTACTCAGTCTTTTCAACTGAGGAAGACCATGCTCACAGGAGGGTCAAGGGCCTGAGCCTGTCTCCCTGGGCCCCACTTGACCCACACTCACAGGGTTCATGTGTCTGCCACCCACTGAGTAGTCGGCCCAAGGACCTGGGCCAGGCAAACCAGGCCCCACCAGATCCCTCACATCTGCAACTTACAGACCTGACACCCAGCACAAAGGTGGGCCAGGCAACATTGGCCCTGCTGGAGCCTCCGGCCCTGAGGCTCATGGTCCCTGCATCCACCATGTAGGCAATCCAAGGAGCTGGGCCAGGTGTCCTGGGCCCCGTCAGTGCCCCCTCCCCCAGGCACATGGACCCAGGACCCATATCACAAGTGCGCAATGGAGCTGGGCCAGGCAACCCAGGTCCCACTGGACCACCCTGATCTGGGACTCACAGACCTAACACTCACCAATAGGCTGACCAAAGGACCCAGTGCAGGTGACCCAAACTGTGCCAGACCCCCATCCCCAGAACTCATGGAACTGGTACCCACCACACAGGTAGACCAAGAACCCAGGCCAGGCTATTTGAGCCTCACCAGACCCACAATGCCAGGGCTCACAGATCCTGCACCCACCGCAAAATTGGGCCAAGGACTTGGCCCAGTTACCCTGACTCTGCCAGATTCTCCATCCCCCAAGGGTCATGGACCCAGCACCCACAAAGCAAGGGGCCAAAGACCCGAGCATGGCAACCTGGTCCTTGCAAGATCTCCCTCCCCTTGAGCTCATGGACCCAGCACCCACTTCCCCCTGAGTGTCATGGCTCCCTTTACCTCGACATCCACCAGCAGGTGCTGCAGACTGGCTCAGTCCAGCCTGTTCTCAGTTCCAGCTCCTGCTGGTGGGTGCTTCTGCCGACCCAGGCCCAGCCAGCCCCTAGTCCCAGCCCTGATGTGAACTGGCTATTGTTGCAATCCAATCCAGCCCCTCCTGTACCCTGTCCTGGTTCTCAGATCTGGCAGTGGAAAGTATGAACTGGCCTGCCACTAGACCTGACCCACAAGTATGTAAACAAGTGCTAGCCAGGGAACCCTTTTCTTCCTACCCTCTACATTTACTTTTTAACACCTTCATATTAATAAGAAGCCAGCTGTGCCCTCAGAGGCTATCTTCATTCCTTCAAGGCACAGGATTCCACACATTCTACCCAACTCTCTAGGCCAAGGAACTGCAGGCTCTAGGGTGGCTAGGGCTGACCCAAAAACTGGACTGAGCTAAGAGTCCAGTTCCACAGCCCCTCTTATGTGCTCTCCTTATGGCCAGCAATGTACAGCCTGAACAAGTAGAAGCACTCAGTTTCCACCTCTGCCAGAGCCCACATGGATGTGTGCAGAATCCCACGTGATTGTGTGCACAGAGATGGGCCCCACATGTTTCTGTGCCCATTGTGAGACCATACAGCCACTCCTCTTGCCACAGCAGTGAGGTAAGTGGCGTGTCACTAGGGAGAGACAGTCTTATATTGCTACCTGGACACAGAGCCCAAATCCATTCAGATAAGCTGCTCTGCTGTCCCACATCATGCATAGCACCCCCACACATATGCACATACCTCATACACTGCACTGTTTCTACGTGTATACACATGCATCACACACAAGGACCTTTTGACTGGTCCACTTGTACATACAACACCTGTACAGGCAACACATAGTCACATATGCACACATCTCAAACACTGCACCTTACACATGTGCATATATCACACACATCAAGGCCTTCCATGGGATCATGTGCATGTGAAATATGCATGAACATGTGCACACACCTCACATGCTGGGGCCATTTGTACATACACTGTGGAGAGCGGAGCCGCGCCTCAAAGATGGCGCTTGCTGGCCATTGCTTCGTGGCACAAAGATGGTAAACAGGTTTTGGGAAGTTACTGAGGATTGGGCCAAGCACGCAGGGAAGCTACGTGACCTAAGTCATGATTGGTGTGTTTATCGCATGACGTGAGGAGCTGTGTATGGATTGGTTTGTGCTATGTAAAAGGTTGTGGGTAAGAAAATGGTTAAAAGGAGATTCCCCTGGGCATGCTTCAAGGTTATTCTGTAATCGCTTCACTGTAATAAATCTTACAACTGTTGCAACTTTTTCTTTCTTTTCTTTTCTTTGCCACTACGCTTGAAGTCTTGACCAATAAACTTTTTAAAGAGTCTTTACCGTATCGGGGTTTTGCTCGCGGGACGAGGGACCCCGATATTTGGTGCCGTGACTCCTTGACCTGAGAGAATTTGCATCATAATAGGTAAGTGAATTCAGATAAGAAGCTGGGCGGCATTTGCCTAGAAAGAAGCTGGGATTAATACCCAGGAAGCCGCAACAGCTGAGGGCCCATTTAAACTGAGGTTTTGCTTACCTCAGGGAGCCGCTAATTGCAGTGGGGACGTGCACGTCAGGTTCGCCAGGGTTACAGGTTGGCGGTTCACCAGGGTTACAGGTTGGCGACAATCCAGGTTCCCGGTAAAGGGACGAGTCAAGTTCCCGGTAAAGGGACAAGCCTAAGTCTGCAGTGCTGAGCAATATGGGGAACTTGGCTTCCTCGGCACGTATGCAGAACTTATTACAGAAACTGCTACAAAAGCATGGAACGCCTGTAAAGGCTGGGACAGTACTATCATTTCTGCAAACAGTGCAGCGGCATGCCCCTTGGTTCATAGAAGAGGGCATGTTGAATGTGCCACAGTGGGAGCACCTTGGAAGAGACCTGTCTAAAGCTGATCAAGTTAAACCTCTCCCTCCGGGCACTGTGGGATTTTGGACTTTGATAAAGTCCTGCTTGGTAGATAAGACAGATAAATTTAAGGATTTGTTACAGGAAGGAAGGGAAGTGCTTAAGGATATACAAGAGGAAGCGTCCTCTCGGGCAACAAGCCATAAAGAAGAACCAGATTTGGGAAGTGAGTCAGAGAAATCTGGAGATGAATTAGATCAAATTGCAAAAAGCTTGGAAGGGGTGTCTTTGGGCTCTCAGTAGCCTGCCTGGCCACCCCCGTCATCTCCTAGACGCCCTTTGTTGCCTAGTGCACCACCTTGGCCACAATCAGGAACTCAGCAGACGACTGAGGCTTTGCCTGATCGTGCCCGATCGTGGCGTGATTTTGCAGAGGCAGGGCAAGTGTTTCCGGTGAGAGAAGACCGTACTCAAGATCCACCACTTCGCTCACATGAAATATTGAATTTTAAATTGGTTAAAGATCTTAAAATGGCTGTTGACTTGTATGGCATTCATGCACCTTTCACCTTGGCTGTACTAGAGCAGATTGTTTGTGATTCCTTGACCCCTGAGGACTGGCAGAATTTGGCCAAGGCCACTCTTTCGCCAGGGCAGTACTTAGTCTGGCGGTCAGCATGTAGGGAATTGGCTTTGGACACAGCTCGCCGCAATGCTCAGGCTGGAAATGCAGAATGGAATGTGGATGTTCTGCTTGGAGAAGGGGCCTGGGTTGGCCAACACAATCAAATTAGATATCCTGAACCAGTTTATCTGCAGATTGCCAATATAGGCAAAAATGCCTGCATAGCACTACAGAGCATACGGGGTATACTCAGACCAGACAGACTCGATGACCAGACAGTTCGCCGAGCCACTCTCGGGAGCACAGGATTGGACCTCTGCGCCGCCTCCCACTTGGTATTGACTCCTGAAATGGGCCCACAAGCACTTGATACAGATTTTTGTGGCCCTCTTCCTAATGGCACAGTAGGATTGGTGCTTGGACGAAGTTCCAAAACTATGCAGGGTCTGCTTGTCCACCCAGGCATAATTGATTCGGATTATACTGGCACTGTTAAAGTTATGCTTTCTTCACTAAAGGGAATTGCTGTTATTGCTCCTGGAGAGCGTATTGCTCAATTGTTAGTTCTTCCTAGTTGTCATGAGGCCTGGCGGAGTCGCCACACTACTCATGGAAATAAAAGTTTTGGGTCCTCTGGAGATGCCTTAGTTAATTTGTCTGTCTCCTTACAGGACCGACCTGTGGCTACACTCATGTTACAAGGTACCCCCTTTGAAGGCCTTTTGGACACTGGAGCAGATGTCAGCATTATTAGACAATCTGACTGGCCAAAAGAATGGCCTCTAAAGCAGTCTAACCAGACCCTGCGAGGCCTTGGGGTAGCTAACCAGCCACAACAAAGTGCCTCAGTTATCTCCTGGGTGGACCGTGAAGGTCACAGAGGATTTTTCCAACCTTATGTTTGTGCCATTCCTGTAACCCTTTGGGGGCGTGAAGTTTTGAGTGCTATGGGGCTTCACTTAAGTAATGAGTCCTACCAAAGGGGAAGCCAACAAGCATGGAATATTATGGCAAATATGGGTTATTCAGGAAAAGGTTTAGGTAAAGAGGAACAAGGAAGAATAGAACCAATCTCAGTTGCACAATGTCTGGGAAAAACAGGACTGGGTTTTCAGTCGGGGCCACTGCAGGACAGCAACCACTGAAAATTACCTGGGTGTCAGATGAACCCGTATGGGTGTCGCAGTGGCCCCTAACCTCAGAAAAATTAAAGGCTGCCCAGGAATTAATTACAGAACAGTTGTCTTTAGGACATATAGTGCCTTCTACATCTCTATGGAATACACCTATTTTTGTTATTAAAAAGAAATCAGGGAAGTGGCGACTTTTACATGATCTCCATGCCATTAATGCCACTATGCAACCTATGGGTTCAGTACAACCTGGTGTGCCATTAGCCACTGCAGTGCCTAGAGAATGGTATCTCATTGTGATTGATATAAAGGATTGTTTTTTTTCTATACCCCTACATCCCCAAGATTCAGAACGCTTTGCCTTTACTTTGCCTTCTATTAATCACCAGGGCCCAGCTCAAAGGTTCCAGTGGGCAGTACTTCCACAAGGCATGATGAATAGCCCTACTATGTGTCAGTTATATGTGGCACGGGCATTAATTCCAGTGAGAAAACAGTTTCCTCATCTCTGCCTTTATCATTATATGGATGATGTTCTTTTGGCAGGCAAGCGTATGGCGGATGTACAGGCTGCCTTGGTGTGCCTGAAACAAGCATTGGCACTTTGGCGTCTGTACATTGCCCCTGAAAAGATTCAAGAAGGCTACACTGTTAAGTATTTAGGTTTACAGATGATGGCTCATCATGTTGCCCCTTTACAGGTTAAAATTAGGATGGATAGATTAAAAACCCTTAATGATTTTCAGCAACTATTAGGTCATATTAATTGGATTCGGCCCTATCTCCGTATTACTACTAAGGATTTGGAACCTCTTTTTTCTATTTTGCATGGAGACTCGGCATTAGATTCCCCCCGAGAACTTACTCCTGAAGGCCGTAGAGCTCTTGAGTTGGTCCAGTGTAAACTCCAAGAAGCTCAGGTGGAACGTTGCGATCCTACGCAACCATTGTCTATCATGGTGTTGCCTGAGAGTATTCCTGCTGCATTGCTGTGGCAGGGTGGGCCTTTGGTCTGGGTATATTTACCTATGCAGCCCTCTAAAGTTTTAGCTACTTTTCCAGAATTAATGGGCCAGGTAATTCTTAAAGCAATAGAACGAGCTCGTGAAAATTTTGGCATCTATCCTAGTCTATGCATCACTCCTTATTCTAAGGAAATGATTGCAAATTTGTGCCAAACCATTGATATTTGGGCTATTTTAATATCTTGTTTTTCTTTGCAGTTTGATACCCACTATCCTTCCCACCCATGGTTACAATTTTGTCCCCTTATGTTTTCCTAAAATAGTCAAAGAGCAGCCCATCCATGGAGCTAGGCTCGCCTTTACGGATGGAGCCAAGGGTGGTACAGGAGCAGTAATGATTGATAATCAGATTTTTCCTGTTGCAATCGCTACATCTTCTCCTCAGGCTGCAGAATTGGCTGCTGTTGCTTTAACTTTAAAATTGGTGCCTGGCTGTTTAAATATTCTCTCAGACAGTCTTTATGTGGTAAATGCTGTTAAGCGCCTAGAAATGGTAGAATATATCGCGCCTCGTTCTATGGTGCATACGGCTTTATCTCAAGTAAGACAGCTGCTAATGACTAGAAGCAACCCCCTATACGTGGGCTTTATTAGGGCACATTCCAATTTGCCCGGGCCCTTAACTAGGGGAAATGCCATTGCAGATATTGCTTCTAGATTTCTTTTGGCTTTTTCAGTGGAAGATGAAGCAAAATGTTTTCACCAACGTTGGCATGTCAGTGCTCAAACACTGACCAAACGCTTTTCCATTTCTCGGAAAGCTGCTCGTGATATTGTCAGACACTGCCAGGCTTGTGTTCCTTTTCTCTCTCAACCCTCGGTAGGAGTTAACCCTCGCGGTCTCCTGCCTAAACATATTTGGCAGATGGATGTGACTCATGTTCCTAGTTTTGGGTGTCTTTCTTTTGTTCATGTGTCTATTGATACTTGTTCTGGAGTTCTTTTTGCCTCTGCCCATACTGGAGAAAAAGTTCGGGATGTTATTTCCCATTGTCTGCAAGCCTTTGCTGCTTGGGGTGTTCCTCAATGTTATAAGACAGATAATGGGCCTGCATATGCAGCCAAAGCTTTTGCCACCTTTTGCACTGAATTTGGCATAAAGCATTCCACAGGCATACCTTACAATCCTACTGGTCAAGCCGTGGTAGAGCGTGCCCATTCGGTCCTTAAAACATTATTAATAAAACAAAAAGGGGGAATAGGGGCCTCCCTATATCCCTCTAGTCCTAAGCATCAGCTGGCTTTGGTGACTTATATTTTTAATTTCTTAATTTTGGATTTGGATGGTTGCTCTGCTGCTGAACGTCATGCGACAGGCCCAGGTTCTTGTAAAGATTGGATAATGTGGAAGGATGTACTAACAAAGCAATGGAAGGGCCCGCATCCTGTTTTACGATGGATGTGAGGTGCGGTTTGTGTTTTTCCACAGGATTTGGATGGACCAGTGTGGGTGCCGGAACGTTTGACGCGAATTATAAAAAAGCCAGAGCAAGATGAACTTTTGGATGTGGTGGATGCTGACCGGGTTGATATTTCTTCAGATGAAGGAAGCTTGGACCCCCGGGTTCTCAATGACTAAGTCTTTTACAGCCAAGCATGTTGCCTGGAAGTGGGGATGGGTGAACTCCACCCACAGTCGAACCCAGGACAGCTTCACTTGTGCCGCAAACCTAGTTTGTTACTTTCTTCACATTAATGCCTCTTCTGCCAATAATATTACCCTGTGGCAGGCAAAAGGAAAAAAGAGCTATCGGACAGTATTATTTAGTTCTACTGATGTCATGTTGTCTTTCCTTCCCCAAGTCAGTATTAAGTGCTGTTGTGTGAATCTTTCAACACAATATCGTTTTGTGCAAAGTGTGTGGAATGCAGCTTTAAGCTGTAATCAGTCTGAACTGAGTTTTAATGTTTCTTTTTCTCAATTTATATTATGTACTAATGGCACTCCTATTTCTGGACGTATCCATTGGGCTGATCATGTTTGGGTTAGTATAGGATCATATAAAACTAGATATTTCAATGATACTCAAATTGTACAAATTCCCCGCACTTGTACTAATGTTTCTATTGTTGCTCTTAGAAATGTTATCTATTTTAATATGTCTTTTCCAAGCTTGCGCCCTTGTCTTCGACGTAAGAGAGCATGGTATGATACCTTGTTAGGAGGAGCCGGAACAGGATTTGGAATTGCCAACTCTATAGATTTGGAAACTTTGAAACATAAAATCAAACAAGTTGGACATGATGTGGGAGAAGCCATCAGTATTAATGCTCAATGGCTACCTTCTACTGTGATCCCTCATCAACAAACTCTTGGATATGAGAAACATCTATTGCAAGTCTTCAATGATACTGCTGTTCGATTAAGCATGAACATTCGGAACATTTCTAGATTTTTTTAGTTGGACCACGTGCTCTATGCAAAACATCTATGCGCTAATACAAAAGGAGAATGCCCAGCGGCTGCTGATGCAAGGATATGCGGACATGTGGCGTGTTATATTACAAATATCTGAAGATGCTTGGGTTTCTAAGACACACTCCCCTGCTAATTGTACCCCAACTTGGTGTTATGGCATGGTAGTGTATTATGTTCCCCAAGTTACCAAAGTGCTGTGTTCCTTTCATGTGTTGCCTGTATTAATTGATTCTAATTTTCTAAGGCCTCAAATTGATGGAACCCATATTGATGAACATAATGTTACTTATCAATTGCAAGATTGTGTCCATACTGATAGAGGTCCAGTGTGTAACGGTCTTGTTCGTGCTGTGGAACCTTGTTTACTTACTCATGCTATCAATGTATGTCATTTTACTGTGTTTCCAGTTGCTAATTATTCAGTGCTGTATGAAATCCAATCTCAGCATATTTGCTTAGCGTATGCTAGGCCTGATGATTTAATTCGTATGAAATTGCCCTCTCCATTTGTTGGATGCATAGAGCACCTTGAGGTTCTTTTTTGGTTTGATGAAGTGTTTTTTTATTGCCTGATTTAGTGGATGATGTTCGATTATCTTGGGTGCCTCGTATGTTACCTATTCCCCAACTTGCAGTTTCTTTGCCTATTTCTCAAATTCTCTGTAATTCTGAAGAATTGAAAGCCCATCTGAAACGTAATGAAAGACAGTTAGAAGAATATCGAGTAGCTACAACTGTAGCTAGTGGTAAGTTACTGCAAGTACAGACTGCAGTAATACAGGATTCTAATAATAGATGGTGGGATTTTCTTTTTTCTAGTTCATCTGCTGCTCATTATTTTTCTGCATTGTTTATTCCTTTAAGTTGTATTATTGGTGTGCTGGTATTGTTACTCATTTTTAATTGCTACCTTTATTGTGCCTCACGTAAGCAGCTTCAGCAACAACAGATCATGGCTCAAGCTGTGTTTGCTCTCCACAAGCGTGATTCCTCAGGTACCTGGCTTAATATGCTGGACCGGTAGCCAGAGATGGGTAAGTATCTGATACAGCTTTACCGACCTAAGACAGGCACCACGCCTTTAGCCACGTGGTTAGCCCATGACGGGTAAGGAAAGTCTGGATTCGGAACACCTAAGACAGGCACGGTCCCTTATTTTAATAAAACAAAAAGGGGGAGCTGTGGAGAGCGGAGCCGCGCCTCAAAGATGACGCTTGCTGACCATTGCTTCGTGGCACAAAGATGGTAAACAGGTTTTGGGAAGTTACTGAGGATTGGGCCAAGCACGCAGGGAAGCTACGTGACCTAAGTCATGATTGGTGTGTTTATCGCATGACGTGAGGAGCTGTGTATGGATTGGTTTGTGCTATGTAAAAGGTTGTGGGTAAGAAAATGGTTAAAAGGAGATTCCCCTGGGCATGCTTCAAGGTTATTCTGTAATCGCTTCACTGTAATAAATCTTACAACTGTTGCAACTTTTTCTTTCTTTTCTTTTCTTTGCCACTACGCTTGAAGTCTTGACCAATAAACTTTTTAAAGAGTCTTTACCGTATTGGGGTTTTGCTCGCGGGATGAGGGACCCCGATAATACACTACACATGCACATCTCCACATATGCTTCACATACTGGGATATTCCTTGGCACCTCCTGTACTCACAACATGCATGAGAGAGATGCTGTGGGGCCACGTGCACTGTGCCCAGACCCAAGCCAAGTGCTTGTTCCCATGGATGCTGGTATATGCATCACACATCCCAGGCATCCCCTCCATGTCCATGCCCCTTTAAGGGGCACCTACACCCCCCACACTCACATGCACTCCACTCCCTCGTATGCTTTCCTTTCCTATAATCAGGCCACAGCAGACATGGGTGAAACCACCCCTTAACCCTCAGGGCCTGGGCAAACCAGGTGGCCACAAGGTTGAGGTGTTCATCAGGCCAGCCCAGGTGGAAAGAGTTGGGCTGAAGGTGGCCAAGGAGAGACAGCCCCAAAGGTGTTACTGCCCCATCCAGCCCAATCTTTCCTCCTGGACCTCTTGGCCCCAAAGCCACAAAGGGAAGTACCCTCTGAGTCCTCCATGGTAGGACACACATTGTCTGCCCCTCCTTACTCAGCTGCAGCTCAGTAAGAGCTGAGCCAAGGACCAGGATAGGGATCTGGATGGACTGTGGACCACCACCACCATCTTCTTCTCCTACTTTCCTCTAAACCTGTACTGCAGCACCCAGTAACCCTGTTCAAGGTGGATGCAACTTAGCCAAGCAGGCCTGGTGGGTATGCTAGGCAGACTGGGCCCTCCTCACCCTGGGTTTCTGTTCTCACCCCAGGCCTCCATTATTGCATGTCTATGACAGACCTGAAACACCATTGCCCCTGACTACAGGAACATGGTTGAACAGGGGGCTTGGGCCTCAGGGAGATTCTGCCCTGCATTCTCCCCTGTTCACATTCTGGGCCAGCAGGGCCTCCGACCTTTTCAATATAGCTAACCTGGATGCTCATACCTCATCAACGCCCACTGAACTGTCCACAGCAGCCATAGCAAGGAGCTGAAGCCAGGCCCTGTACCAAGACACTAACCTATTGTTCACCAGGCAGGACCTCACCTGGCCTGGAGCCATTCCAACCACAAGACTCCTGGACACAGGATTCATCTGGGATAAAGCTCATTTTTCAGGTCCCCAGTAATGACAGCTGCTGCTCAGTCTTCTGAAAGCCTAGAGGTGCTGTTCTTCCTGACCCATGGCTAGCCAGCCTCCAAGTGGGCTCCCTCTGAATCCCAGCCTGAGATTTGTGTTTCTTCTCCTGTGGTTCCTCCGCAGGCCCCAGAATCAGGCTGTGCCCTAAGGGTAGCCTGCATCCTAACCTGGTGCACAAGGGTTATAGCTCCACTCTGAGGAGGCAGCTCAAAGGCCTGCTTGGTCACATGGTACCACACAGGCCCTGCCAAAGGCCAGTGCAGATGGCATAATGGACAGGCAGGAACTGGGTGTCCTGGCCCCAGGAAGCAGGCACGGCCTGGCAGATGAGGGAAGCTGAGGAGCACCATCTGAATGTGTGACACAAACACAAATACATGGTACACTCACTTGCATGCATCTCAGCAAACATGTAAGTGTATAAGTAGACACACATGTATACATACACATAGTGTACTTGTGTATACATCTGAACACACACATGTACACACAAGCAGACAGACATACACACATTGTATACACATGCATGGACATACACATACACAGACATGTTCCCAGCCAGTTTAGATGCAAACCATGTCCTAAGACACTGAGATCAAGCTCTGGAAGGGTACAGCACAGGAAACTGGACATGTAGCGGGGCTGTGGCCCTAACTGCTTGGAGGATGCAGACCCAGTGCCGTGAAGGCTGCCCATGCGGTGTTCATAGGACCTCACAGGAGGGAGGAGTTGAGGGTAATTCCTGGGCACCTGACAGTGCTGCCAGCAGGTGGAAGGAAGCAGGTGAGGCTCAGGGCACATATGGAGGCTGGTGTGGGTGCCCAGTGAGGAGCAGAGCAGGGACATTGCCCAGTGAATGTACCTGAGAGAATGGGCTCGTCGAGACTGAGAACCACAAGTGACTGAGGCTGAACACAGAGCCCAGGTGGCACTGCCCCTGGCCTGGCACAAGCTGCAGAGCCAGGCAGCCCTTCCTATAAGCCCACATCCTGGATGCAGAAGGGTGTCAGAGCCGCTCACACAGAGCAATGTGGCCATGGGCAGCCTAGCTCCGCAGTCCCCCATTGTAGGAGGACATTGTGACCCTGGAAGGTCAGCAAGCACAGGATTACAGTTCATTGGACAGTATTTGCATGAGAACAACCAAATGGCTGCCTTTGTATAAACAGCATGTAAATGAGAACACCTGGTGGAACACAAAACAAAAGGAATTCCAATCAAGAGTATGAAAACAGTAGATGGGTTTTGTTGATGAGCTCAATACTTCCTCCCCTACCCCATACGGACTCTCAATGTATAAAGTCTGAGGCCCCTAATAAACTTCGGCTTTGACCATCAGTCAGGGTCCACGCGTGTTATTATGGGTTCCGTGCACCAAGTCCATCGCTGCGGGACAGCGACAAGTGGCATCTGAACAGGGACTTGAAAGAAGAAGAGAGAGTGCAGCGGAGACCCCCACAGAAAGTGGTGAGTGGGACAATGGGCCAGAACCAGTGTAAAGCACAGTCGTTTATCTCTCTTATGCAGAAATTTTTAGTGAAAAGTGGAGCAAAGGTAACTAGGCAGCAATTGCGTTCTTATTTAGAGTTTATTAGTGAATGTAATCATTGGTCTCCAGATGAATGGACACTAAAAACTGGATTTAAGAATTTTACTCAGAAAAATGGTGAAAAAGCTGGAAGGATAGAAGATATTCAAGTTAGTTTTTGGATTATATCAGCTTTAATTATAACTGTTATTATAATTTTAGAAGGGGAATCTGCAAGAAACTCCTTTAAGAGGAGACACCCACAAGATGTAGCTTAAAAAGAAATATTTCATAATATGGACAAGGAACAAAGCGAAAAGGAACACTTAAGAGGTCCACCTAACAGGAAAGGCCGCTGAAATATGGCTAAAAAGGAAATGTCTCGTAGTGCAGATGAGGAGGATGGCAAAGAGCAGCCTATGAGAGATTTCCCTAACGGGAGACACCACTGTAATGTGGCTAGGAAAGAAATGGCTTATACTACAGATGAAGATGAAAAAGAATGTGTGAGAGACCCTCCTAGATGCCGTTGTAATGCAGCTAAAAGAGAAAGGCCTTATGCTGCAGATGTGGAAATTAGGAAAAGAAAACTCAGGAGATTCTCCTAATGGAAGATGTTACCATAATGTGACTGAAAATGAAATGAGAACTAAGAGAAAGAGGAAAATTTTTAGTGTTAAACCACAGGATTTCTCTAGTGAGGTAAATGAGGATAAAGAAACAGTTAAATACCAGCCCATGCCGTCTCACTCTTAAATCTGATCAAAGACGCTTCCAAATGTCTGGTGTTCCCCAGAGTGAAATCCAATTGCTTTTTCCAACCATACTTAGTCAAGAAAACAATCAACCTACCTATGAGAGCCTAGATATTAATGCCATCACAGCTTTAAAAAAGGCTTGAGTGTCCTACAGACCTACTTCTTCGTATGTGTTGGAATATTTAAATGGCTGGAGCCAGGGAGCAAACTGGATTCCTTATGATTTTGAAGTAATAGCAAAAATAGAACTTTCTCCTTCTCAATATTTACAGTGGAAAATATGGAGAAGCAATATGGCTAAGGAAAAATTGCGATCCTTAGGAGCATCAGGTTGGCAACTTCCTGGAGGGGGGTAATTGACTTACGATATGTTAGTTGGAGATGGACAGTGGGTTACTACAGAGCAGCAGATATTGCTACTTCAAGCTGCGTTCATTCATATACGAGACGTAGCATTGTGGGCATGGGAGAAAATTGCAGCTGGGTCTGAATTTGCAGGCAGTTATACAAAAGTCATTCAAGGAGCCAGAGAATCTTATGCTGATTTTGTAAGACGCTTGACAGACTCCATAAAAAAACAAGTTAGGGGAGAAGGCACTAGGAAATTGTTATTAAAGCAACTGGCCTTTGATAATGCAAATGAGGACTGCCAGGCTGTTATTCGTCCTATAAAAGAAAGAGAGGATCTTCTGGGTTACTGGGTTACCTGAAAGCCTGTTGCAACATAGGCACATTTAAACACCATGCCCGCCTAGCAGCACTTGAAACTTTTGCCATTCAGATGCAAATGAATGCTAAATGTTTTAACTGTGGCAAGCCAGGACACCTGAGAACAAATTGCCTGATGCTTCCTACAACTCAAAGATACCACACTGATACTTCTAACAGTCACTCCCCAGGAATATGTCCTAAGTGCCAAAGAGACCGGCACTGGAAAAAAGAATGTAAATCCAAATTTGATCATGTTGGCAGAGGCCTGCAGCCAGAAGACTCTTGGAGAGGCCATCCCCAGGTCCCAAACATTCAGAGGTTTACAAAACAGGAACATCCTATTCAATTTGTGTCTGCGGAGAAGCTTCAAACTTGAAACAGCTACTATCTCAATGCCTCACCTGTGCTCTTCACCCTGCAAGTAAATCCTGGAGGCTGAAATTCCAATCAATTGTGGTGAATGCATGTTATTCATATAACACTTTTTCTATATAGCATTGCTTAATCATGTATGCTATTTTTTAGATTTTATATATTTTTAGTATATGAAATGTATTTTATGTATATATTAACACAATAAAATTTTAAAATCAATTTTAATTTCAGAATAGCTTTAAAATTTAAGTAAATTAAATTTTGTAAACTACAAAACAAAAATTGTAAACTACAAAGAGTACCCACACATCCCATACCCAGCTTTTCCAATCAGTAACATGTCAGTAAGACATATATTCACCACAGTGAACCATACCCAGTTTCCTCTATTTTTCTAGTGAATTTTGAGGTTTTTATTTGGAAGAGTTACAGAGAGAAGGAGAGACGGAGAGAGATTTTCCATCCACTGATTCATTCCCCAGATGGCCGTACTGGTTAGAGCTGAGCCTACTCAAAACCAGGACATTTTCTCTGTGTGTTCCATGTGGGTATGGAGGTCCAAGGACTTGAAACATCCACTGTTATTTTCCCAGTCTGTAAGCAGAGAGCTGGTCAGTAAGTGGAGCAGCTAGCACTTGAACCGGCTCACATATGGGATGGCAGCACTGCAGGCAGAGGTTTAGCCTACTATGTCACAGTGCTGTCCCATCTCCATTTTTTTTTTTTTAATCCAAATTCTCTTTAGATTCTTGCAGCACAGCAAAATTTAAAACAACTTTATTCTCATTAGTGGGATTGGGGATTGAGCTAAATTACTTGCTTATTTGTCATCTATTTTTAAAATGATATATTTATTTTTGTTTGAAAGTCAATCACAGTGAGGGAAATGAGGAGACAAACAGTAATCCTCTTCCTGTTCACTCTCCAAATGGCCTCCAGAGCCAGAGTTGGGAAGGTCCTAATCAGGGAGCTAGAAGGCGGTCACAGGTGGGATCAGGGGCCCAGGGTTTTGGGTTATCCTCAGCTTCTTTCCCAGGCCACCAGCAGAGATCTGGATTGGAAGTGGAGCAACCAGGACTTGAACTGGTGCCCACATGGAATATCAGTGCTGCAGGTAGAGCTCCTACTTGTCATCTTTACCTCTCTTTGGTATTATCCCTTTTAAAACTACACTTAATTTTATCCACTTGAAAGGCAAAATGACAGAGAATGAACAGAGCCTTCCATGGCTTATTCTCAAATGCATTCAATGGCCAGAGATGGAGCCAGGAACTCTACGCAGGTCTCTCACATGAGTGACAGGGATTTAAGTGTTGTTTTTTGTTTATTACTTTTTAAAAAAAAATTGTTATTAACATTGTATTATGTGATACAGTTTCATAGGCACTGGGATTCCCCCTACCCCTCCCACAAGCCTCCCCCAATGGTGGATTCCTCCACCTTGCTGCATAAACACAGTTCAAGTTCAGTTGAGATTCCTTCATTGCAAGCATATACCTAGCATAAAGTCCAGGATCTTATTGTCCAGACAAGTTCAGTGGCTTCTTGGGGAGACCTTCTCTGGTCTGAATGTAGAACTAACAGAGCAAAGTTCCAGTCAGTTAAAATCCCCAACAAAGCATCAGCATCAATATACAACGTTATGGAATTAATTGACATAGTATTGAGTAAACCATATGTTAAAAATAATGCAAGTTCAATTCTTCAAGACACATGGGTTGAGACAGTATCAATGGCAGGTTCAAAAAAATAACAAACAACCAAACAAAAATTACAGGTTAAATCAAGGCAAACATATGGTATCTAACCTTTTGGGATGCGCTCATTTTCTTAGCATTATAGTTTCCAGTTGGGCCCATTTAGCCACAAAGAACTGCATTTTTTTTTTTTACTAGCTGAATAGTATTCCACGGAGTAGATGAACCAAAGCTTTCTTATCCAATCTTCTGCTGATGGGCATTTTGGTTGCTTCCATGTTTTTGCAATTACTGTTTGTGCTGCTATGAACAGGGGTGCATGTTAGTTTGTGGTGAAACAGGTGTTTTGGATATATTCCTAGGAGTGCTATTGCTGGGTCATATGATATGCAGATTTTGAGTTGTTTGAGTGTTCTCCAGACTGATTTCCATAAAGGCTGTACCAACTTGCAGCTCCACCAGCAGTGGAGTAGGGTTCCCTTTTCCCCACATCCTCGCCAACAAGCGTCATTGGTGTTTTTTTTTATGTGGGCCAATCTTACTGGTGTTAGGTGGTACCTCATCGATGTCTTAATTTGGATTTCCCTTATTGCCAGGGAACTGGAGCATTTTTTCATATGTTTGTTTGCCATTTGGGCTTGTTCCTTTGTGAAATGTTTGCCCATTTCCCATGCCCATTTATTGAGTGGCTTGTTTGTTTTGGTGTTTTGGTTGTTTCGGAGTTCTTTGTATATTCTGGAGATTACCCCAATATCTCCTACATAGTGTGCAAAGATCTTTTCCCATTCTGTGGGTTGCTTTTTTACTTTGCTGATTGTTTCCCTTGCTGTACAGAAGCATCTTAGTTTGATGAGGTCCCATATGTTCATTCTGTTCTTAACTGCTATTGCTTTTGGCGTCCTTCTTAGAAAGTCAGAATCTACTCCTAGTTCTTGCAGGGTATTTCCAAAATTTTTTTCCAAGAGTTTGAAGGTTTCTGGATGTAGGTTTAGGTTTTTTATCCATGTAGATTGGATCTTAGTGTATGGTGATAGGTGCGGGTCTATCCTTTTGTTTCAGCAGGCTATCAGCCAGTTTCCCCAACATTTACTGAAGAGGCCTTCCCATTTGCTTGGACTGTCCTTGGTCTTTTTGTCAAAGATTTTTGGCTGTATTTGTGTGGGTTCCCTTTTGGTGTTTCTATTCTATTCCATTGATCTTCCTCTCTATCTTTGTGCCAGTACCAGGCTGTTTTGATAACTACTGCTCTATAGTATGTCCAGAGGTACAGAACTGTGATTCCCCCTGCTAACTTCTTGTTCTTTAGGATGGTTCTAGCTATTCGTGGTTTTTTGTGTTTCCAGATGAATTTTTGAATCATTGTGTCTAGTTCTGTGAAGAATGTTTTGGGCAATTTGATTGGCATTGCATTGAAAGTGTATATTGCTTTTGGTAGTATAGACATTTTAATGATATTGATTTTACCTATCCAGGAGCATGGGATGTTATTCCATCTTTTGAGGTCTTGTTCAATTCCTTTTTTGAGTAGTTTGTAGTTTTCTTCGAATAGGTCTCCTACACTTTTAGTTAGATTTATTCCCAGATACTTCATACTTTTCCCTACTGTTTTGAATGGTATCTTGCTGGTTAGGTCTTTTTCCATCTTGAGGCTGTTTGCGTACACAATGGCTGTTGATTTTTGTTCATTAATTTTGTACCCTGCCACTCTGCCAAACTCTTGTATAAGTTCTAGCAGTTTCTGTATTGAGTCTCCTGGCTTTCCTATGTACAGGATCATGTCATGTGCGTATAGTGAAAGCTTGGCTTCTTCATTCCCCATTTGTATGCCTTCGATTTCTTTTTCTTGTCTTATGGCCTCTGCAAGTACCTCTAGGACTATGGTGAATAGCAGTGGAGATAGTGGGCATCCTTGTCTTGTTTCAGATCTCAGCGGGAAGGGTTCTAACTTTTCTCCATTCAGTATGATACTGGTGTTGGGTTTTTCATAGATTGCTTTGATTATGTTGTGGATTTTTCCATCTATGCCTACCTTGGTTAGAGTTTTTAGCATGAAGAGGTGTTGGATCTTTGCAAAAGCTTTTTCTGTGTCTATTGATACTATCATGTGGTTCTTCTTTTTTAGCTTTTCGATGTGGTGTAACACATTTATGGATTTCCGAATGTTGAACCATCCCTGCTTTTCCGGGATGAATCCTACTTGATCCGGATGAATGATCTGTCTGATGATTTTTTGAATTCTATTGGCTAGGATTTTGTTGAGAATCTTAGCATCAATGTTCATCAAGGAGATATCTGATGGTTCTCTATCTGGTTTTGGGTTAAGGTAATGTTGGCTTCATAGAATGAGTTTGGAAGGGTTGCTTCCTTTTCTATTGTTTTGAAGAGTTTGTAGAGGATTGGGGCTAGTTCTGTTAGGAATGTTTTGTAGAATTTTGCGGTGAAACCGTCTGGGCCTGTGCTTTTCTTTGTTGGGAGATCCTTGATGACTGCTTCAATTTCTGTCTCACTTATGGGTTTATTTAATTCTTCTGTTGCCTCTGGACTAAGTTTTGGAAAGTGGTGTAAGTCTAAGAACTTTTCCATTTCTTGGTGGTCCTCAAATTTGTGGGAGTACAGTTCTTTGTAGTAATTTCTAATTATTTTCTTTATGGTTGCAGTGTCTGTTGTTATGTTGCCTTTTTCACCTTCAGTGCTGTTGATTCTCGCTTTCTCTTGTTGTTTTTTGGTCAGTCAGGCCAGTGGAGTGTCTATTTTGTTTATTTTCTCAAAAAACCAACTTTTTGATTTGTTGACTTTATGTATAGTTTTCTTAATTTCTATTTAGTTTATCTCCTCCCTTGTTTTGATGTGGCTCTTCTGTTGCTGTTTTTCCAGTTCCTGGAGGTGTGTGGTTAGTTCCTGTATTTGGCGTCTTTCTTGGGCCTTGACATGGACTTCGATTGCAATGAATTTACCCCATAACACTGCTTTGGCGGTGTCCCACAAGTTTTGGAATGTTGCATTGGAGTTTTCATTGGTTTCCATAAATTTTTTGATCTCATCTTTAATTTCTTCCCTGACCAATTGTTCATTTAATAGCATATTGTTCAACTTCCAAGAGTGTCTATATTTCCTGGGGAATTTTGAGTTGTTGATTTCAAGTTTCATTCCATGGTGGTCTGAGAGGGTACATGGTATGATTCTAATCTTTTGGAAGTTATTTAGATTCGCTTTGTGTCCTATCATGTGGTTAGTTCTGGAGAGGGTGCTGTGCACCGCTGAGAAGAATGCATACTCTGTGGCCTTAGGATAAAATGTTCTATAGATGTCTACTAAGTTCAGTGGTTCTATTGTTTATGTCAGCTCTGTTGTTTCTTTGTTGAGTTTTTGTTTCTTAGACCGGTCCATTGATGTTAAAGGTATGTTGAGATCACCTACAAATATTGTGTGAGTATCTATATCTTCCCTTAAGTCTGTAAGTAATTGCTTCATGTAACTAGGTGCGTTGGAATTTGGTGCATAAACATTAATGATGGTGATTGCTTCTTGATGGATCATTCCTTTCACCAGTATAAAATGGCCTTCCCTATCTCTTTTGCTTTTAGTTAGATTGAAGTCTATCTCGTCTGAAATTAGGACAGCTACCCCAGCTTTTTTTTCTCCTCTATTGGTATGAAATAACTTTTTCCATCCCTTCACTTTCAGTTTCTTGGCATCTTTTCTGGTAGGATGTGTTTCTTGTAGGCAACAGATAGTTAGGTCTTGTTTGATGATCCATTCCATTAATCTTTGCCTTTTGATTGGTGAGTTTAGACCATTTGTGTTAAGAGTTGGTGAGTTTAGACCATTTGTGTTAAGAGTTAAAATTGAGAGGTTGCGATTTTGCCCTGCCATGCGAGTGTGTTTTGTGTGTGTGGTTATCTGTGTAGTTGCCCTTCCTTGTGTGGGCTTTAGTTTGGAGACCTTCCTGTTTCCCATCTTTGTTTATGGTTTGCCTCCTTTTTTTCTAGATTTAGCGCATTTCTAAGGAGATTTTGTAGAGCTGTTTTTGTGTTGGCATATTCTTGTAGCTTTTCTTCGCTATGGAAGTATCTGATTTCGTTCTCATATACAAATGAGATCTTTGCTGGGTATATTATTCTTGGTTGACAGTTGTTTTGCTTCAGGATTTGCAAAATCTTTGTCCATTCTCTCCTTGCTTGTAAGGTCTGTTCAGAGAAGTCAGCAGTGATTCTGATGGGTTTTCCCCTGTATGTGATCTTTTCTCTGCTTCGTACTTGTCTCAGGATTCTTTCTTTGTCTTCATTGGAGTACAACTTGAGTACCTTGTGTCTGGGTGAAGATCTCTTTGGATCATGTCTGTTGTGAGTTCTCTGTTCGTCTTGTATGTGGGTTGGATTCATGTTCCCAGTGTTTTGGAAGTTTTCCTGTATAATTTCGTTGAGCACCCCTTGCATTCCTGACTCTCTTCCCACTCCTTCGGGAAGACCCATGATCCGAATATTCGATTTTCTGAGGTGATCTTTCATTTCTTGTGTCATTTTATTAGTTTTGCTGAGGCTTGTCTCCAGCTGTTTAATGAGCTGGGTATCTTCATTATGTGTGTCTTCAGTTTCGAGATCCTTTCTTCTGCTGTATTTATTCTGTTGGTCAAACTTTGCATTTTAAATTCCATGTCAGTCATTTTGGTTTTCACTTGTATTTCTGTGACTATGTTGTTCTTGAAGTCTTCCCACTTCTTCTCATGGTCTCTGACGAATTTTAGAATTATTTGTTTAAATTTCTTGTCTGGTAAATCTTCCATGTCTTCATCTCGCATCTCCGATGTTGGTAATGGCTTTTGGCCCTCATTTGGTGGGGTGCTGCCTCTCTCCACTGAGTCGTTGCTTTTTCTCATTGTGTTATTTTTTCCACATTCCGGGCGGGTTGTTGTGTTTCCTGCTCACTTTCTCTGGATTCCTTCCAAGTTGTGTGATTCTTCTTGGTTGCTCCGTGTTCAGGGACGCTTCAAGCACTCTTCTCTGCACGTTTCTGGTCTGCTGCTCTTCCCTCAGCTATCTTTCGTCTCTCTTTTACCACATCCTCCTCTATGCCTGCCCTTCTCAGTCAGCCTCCTTCTATTTCCTTGATTAGGTATTGTCTTGTGTGTCCCAACAGGGATAGAGTGTGGATGAGAGACTTTGTAGGCTAGGGTTTCTTGTGTTTGCTCTGGGTGGATATAGAGTGTGAGGTTCCACACCCTGCTACACTCTCACAAATGTACTCCCCTGTTGGGAGACATGCTGCTAAGGCTCTCTTGCCTGTGCCTCCGCCCAGGTCAGCAGACTCTATTGAGCAGTGCCCTGCCTCTGGGGTTGGAGCTGAGTACAGCAGGGTCTTCTGCCCCAGTCTCCAGCCACCTGCTGCTCTTTCCAACCTTGAGTTGTATTGGAAGGCTCTGTGGGCCTGGCCCTAGTGCAAGGCTGCTCTACCTGTTACACTCTCTCAAAGGCGCTGTCCCACTGTGAGGTGCACTGTCGTCTCCCTCCAAGCTTGCCAGCCTGTGACCCTGCCCGGCTCAGCTAGCTGTGTGGAGTAGTGCCGCCCCGTCTCTGGAGTTGTGGCTGAGCACGACAGGGGGTTTCACTGGAGCTTCCAGCTGCCTGTGGCTTGGAATTCACAGCCCTGAGCTGGTTTGGGACAACTTGGCCTGCCCCAGCCTAGTGAGGGCCCCTGTTGCGCTCTCTCAAAGGCACTGTCCCACTGTGAGACACAGTTTTGTGGTCCTGCTAGCCCGTGCCTCTGTCCAAATCAGTAGGCTTGATTGAGTGGTGCCCTGCCCCTGGGCTAAGAGCTGAGCATGGCAGGGGATTCCACCCCAGCCTCCAGCTGCTGGCTTGCGGCTTGGAATTTGCAGCCCCAAGCTGGGTTAGGAAAGCTGATCTCTGCTGGAGTTTCCAGTTGCCTGCAGCTTGGAATCCACAGCATGGAGCTGAGTCAGAAAAGCTTGGGTTGTCCAGGCCCAGTGAAGCTTCCTGCTGCACTCTCTCAGATGTGCTGCATTCTCTCAGACATGCTCCCCGGCTGTAAGGTGCGCAACCGTGTCCCTGCTAGCCCACATCTCCATCTGGGTTGGCCAAGTCTGAGATGCGGTGCCCAACCCCCCCCCCCAGGGGCTCAGGCCGAGCACAGCAGGAAACCCTGCAGCTAATCCACAGTTCGGAGCTGAATTTCTGTGACCCAGAGTGGCTCCAGCCCCCTCTGCACTCTCTCAATGGTGCTGAGCTATTGGTGGGCGTTCTGCTGGTACCCCCTCCCCTGCTTGTCCTCAACCTCTGCAGGGGTTGATGACCCCTATGTTCAAACCTGTAGCCACCCTTAGGGTTTCAGGGACTCCAGTAGTCTGTGGCTCCCGCTGGTGTGGGAGCTTGTTTTTGCAGCTGCCTTTGTCTTACCTGGATCGGCCAAGACTGTGCCGACCTTCCCCCTGCCTGGGACCGCAACTCACCAAGTCTTGCGCAGCGTGCTGTCTTTCCTTTCTTTCTTTTTCTGACTGTCCCTCCAGGCTGTGTTGATCTTCTTACTTCAGTGAAGTCTAGTGACTTTCCCACTCCACTCCCTGCAATTCTGTGTCTCCTGGTTTGTTCCTCTGCTGGATCGATCCTCCTCTCTTTGTTCTCCACCTTATACCAGCTCCTCGAGGTCGGCCATCTTCCTGCTCCCATGTATGCTAATTTTTTTTTTTTTTACATTGCATCATGCGACACAGTTTTACCGGCACTGGGATTCCCCCCTCTGGTCCCCCCCATGGTGGATTCTTCTATCTTGTTTCTTTACCACAGATCAAATTCTGTTGAGATTTTTTTCCTTGCAAGCATCTACAAAGCATAGAGTCCAGCATCTTATTGTGCAGATAAGTTCAACAGTTTCATGGGGGAGACAGTCTCTGTTCTGATGGTGCAGCCGAAAGAGTATCATCCTAATCAATTGAAAGCCCCGACATTACATCAGTAACAATTTATAATGTAATGGAATTAGTTGGCATGGTATTGTGTAACCAGCATGTTCAAAGAGAGAGACAAAAAACAACAACTACAAAAAAGAGTGCAAGTTCTGAACCACATCCTATGACTTCTACATTGACATTACAATTACTAGTTGATATACAGCTGGGTTCTATACACGTTAAAATGGCAATAGATTACTATTCAGCTGTCTCATGTCTATTTTAATTTTAGTATTTAGCAGCTCATAGCGTTGAAGCATGATTTTGCAGAACCTGGCTGTTTTTTGGGTAGTCTAACTCTATAACTGTAACAAGACATATGCCAACAGTTTAGGTGAACAGTTTTAGGAGGGGTGTGCAGAGAAATCTTCAATACCCTAGTATGGAGTAACTAATCTTCGTGTCCAACCCAGTGAGTTATAAGTGCAGCCCCACTGCCCATTTCCTGTTTCTAAGCTTTCCTTGCTGTTCTCCATCTATTCTAGGGCGTTTTTTGTTTGTTTGTTTGTTAGTCTGTTTTGAGGGGTTTCTGGAGCGATCCTGATGGTCATTAAGAGGGAGAGTGGGGACCCAAAGTCAGAACCAGGCAAAAACCAGAGAAAGCTCCACTCTCAAGTCCCAGAGAAAGTTTACTGTTTTGTTTCTGCGGACCACTCAGTGTTCCTGGTTGTCGTTCCGATGACCTTGGATCCTGCAAGGTGGGGTATGGGCTTCTTCCATCCCATGTGGGAGATCCAAATGGGGGTGGGTGACCTCAGAGTTCTCGGCCTTTGAAGGCACTCCAATTCCCTGTGGTCTCCATGGCAGTTGGGATGTAGTCCTCAGAGCTCGTACTGATAGTCCTTGGTGAGGATCTAGGAGTCTTTAGGGTTGGGATACAAGCCTCCTCCTATCTGCCTGCTCCACTCTGGGGTCCCCCCTGCTCTGTGCATATGACCTCCTGTTAAGAGGTTGTTGGGATTGCTCCTGATTACCCCCATATGCCTTTGTAGTTTTGCTATTGTCTAATGCTGATTTGAGTCTGTTGTCTATGAGTTACCAGTTATGATCCTGATAGGTTATACTTCCCGTCTTCCTCACACCTTCTTGGGTGATGTAAGATTTCTCTGCTCTCCCTCCCCCTTTCCGAGTAGCTTAGAGCCTTACAAGTATATTAGGTTTTACAATTCTTTGATGTAGATCAGAAGCAGTCTGACTCGTATCGATTATTGATTGATTCCATGTATGCTAATTTTTAAGTACAAGTTTTTATATTAAGTTATGTTCTCTGTCTCATTAAGTTCTTATTGTTTAAAATTAACAAAATGATGTTCTTGCTTTAAGGAGTATTTGGGTGATGGCATTATATCATTATAAGGTGAAAGTTTGCTGTTTAGTGTGTAGCCAGGTTGTAACTGCATGTCTTTTGGAATATTTTATAATGCTGAGGACACTGGAATACAAGAAAACTGGATACAGGCCTTCACTTTAATGGCTAGATTTCACAATAATGACCAATTTCAAGGCCTTTTGCTGTGATAAATGTTTAGCTAACTGATTTCATCTGTATATCCATTGCAACTTTTGGGAACTTGGAATTCAAAGAAAATGCTAGGCTTTTGTAAACCTTGAGGGGTTTTTGGGGGACATTTAAAAAAAGAGGGGGTGAAATTTTATCATAATTTTGGTATAGAATTGAACTGTAACATACTGTTAGATTATCTCAAGCTGTAAGTTAAATTAATGTGATATTCATTGTCTACGAAGTGTTTTCATGTATTAATGTAATTCTCGTGTTTTTGGCTAGTTATCAAATCTCTCACTGCCTTTAATGTGTCAAGGTTTTGCATTTGCTTTAAAGATATTTCAGTGATCTCACATCAATAACCAATTGCAATGTATAATGTGTCATGCTAACTTCAACAAAAAATCTTTCAGATATTTTCTTTAAAAAAGCATTTAAGTATTCAAAGGTTTCAAATCCTTGGGCTTCCCTTGGTATTCTTACGAGGCCTCAAGAATGGCAACGGATCTATCTCCTGTTTTGTGGAGACAGTTGACCAGGCTGTTGGATTATATTAAGATTATTGCCAAATGCAAAATGGAGTAAAATTTTATTGTGTCAAAATGTTGTATGTGTCCATGGAGTTGCGAAGGTTTAAATTTTAGTTTGCATGCTTTTAATGATTTAGCTCTAAAGTTGTATCTGGTTGTTAACTATGTATTCTTAAGATGGCTATATTACTGGGAAGACTGAAATTTGCATTTTTAGATTGATGGAGGGATTCCATAGCGGTGATTAATGTTCTTCTCTGAGTTTCTTGGTTCAAGACTATTGATTTAGTATGATTTCACTTACAGGTTTCTGGTGAACACTACTACTAAGCTTGGTTGAGAATAATATTTTAAGTCTCCAAAAGTGTGTGTGTGTGTGTGTCTGTGTGTGTACGCGTGCATACATTTGTGTCTTAACATTTTGTATTTTGCAAAAGTTGTTTAAAATTGTTATCATGTGTTGCTGTTTATCAACAAGAGCAGGTTGCCTTGGGACTATGGCAACCTGCAACCACTCCCCAGAGTTTTCTGATAGAATTGTAAAAGCATCTACATGATTTTAAACTGTTACCAAATCTAATTTACTTTATCCAACAATAATATGTTTTAAAAGCAGACGGGGGAATATGCTACCCCTGTGCGTGCATTAATTTGGTCTTATTCACCTTAAATTTTCTTCAGATTTTGCCTTCTAGTGAGCACCAGCTCTGTGCTACTGGAGGCAGTTTGCAGGCCCAATGCAGATGTCTTTGGTTCGATGGAGGGACCTAGCCAGTCACAAGTGTAGAGGTCCTGACCCCTTGCTAACTGTGGGAAGAGGATATGCTTATTTTCCCAGACACTGAGCTGCAGCCTGTGTGGATGTCTACTCAGACTCCATTCATTGGAGAAAGCTCCTGTAGTAAGACAGCTTCACAACCTCATCCTGAAAGATCCATCACCATCAAGGAAACATTGGAGGAGGAGGAGGACAGACCCCTCCCAACACCAGGTGACATAGGGGTTCTAAGAGATTGGTGCATCAAGCACAACTGTCCCTCACCTCATGATGTATTTGATAATACAACTGAATGATTGATATTCTGGAATGCTAATAATCTATGGGAAAGGTTATGCTCTTGTCCCCTGAATTTCCTGATAGATACTCAAAACTGGGGCTTCCTATGGCTCATCTGACCTTAGAAGTGCAGCAACTCCCTTCAATGCAATGCTGCCCCTGGAGAAGATGGAACACCCAGTGGAACTGCCTCTAAGAACTGAAAACTAAATTGGTTTAATATTCCTCTTGTTCCACTACAGGTCATGAGTGCAGAGAAATTCTCCACCTTCTTTGGATGTTTGAGGAAGACTTTAAGTGTAACTTATTATCCATAGATAACAAATTCTTAACTGCATTAGACATTAGAAAAGCCATATTAATTTGTGGTGGGATCCAAGGATGACTCTGACACCCTCTTAAAGGAGGTTGTGTGTACAAAGCAGGAGGAGATCTCAAGGTGGAGTAGGAGGGCAAGAAGAGCTGTCTATCCTGGTCCTGGAGACCCCTGGAGGCCTCCCATGTGCTTTCACTGCAGTAGCAGTGGATACCTGCCTCATCAAGGACATCGAGAACCGTATCCCCACTGCCAAGGAGATCACAAGGAAGGTGATTGCCCTCAGAGGCCAAGAACTCTGAGGTCAGTCCTTTCCTATTGAATTTCCCACATGGAAATTCAATATCTATCTGTTGGCAGCAAAATACTGGGCAAATGGAGACTCTAGAAGGGACTGTGTCAATCAATGGACTCTTCAACGACCACATCGTGCTTGGAGTGGCGAGACTGGCAGCGACCCATGAATGGTGAACTATTGGAACCACTTGATTGAGTATCTCAGAGCATGTCCCACATCCGGGACTTAGGGTGGGTGGGAAACTGGGTGGGGCTTCTTCCTCTATATCCCCCTTTAGGCCTTGAACCTTTTTTACCCCCAATTAAATTTGTAAGGATTGTCAAAATTAAAAAAATAAATTAAAAAAAAAAAGAATTTCCCACATGGGATTGAAGCAGCCCAGTTCCCTCGTCATAGGGGCTGGTGACATCAGAACTTCAGCCAGGAGCCCTGGGTGGCACTCAGAGACAACTGGACTCAGAGGAGGAGCTTTCTCTAGTTCTTACTTAGCTCCAGCCTTGACTCCCAGCCCTCTCTTACACCAACCATTAGGGTTGCTTGTGACCCCCCAAATTATTTTAGATATTAGAGACTAATAAATGTCAGCTAACTGATAATCACTCAACTTGTATCTTACTGATCAGGACTCCTATTTGTCTTTCACATAGACAGAGAACATGGATATAGAATATTTGGAATAGTCAGAACAAAAGCCAATTAGCCTATAATTGCTCAGCCTGTACTTACTGGTCGGGCTCCCTATTTGCTTTTTCTGGACTTTACTAGGTTAGGATATAGACTTAAATTCTTCCTCACTCACTAAGTTTTTGCAGATTTCCCTGTTCACCTGCCTAACACTTTTCTATGATTTGGTAGAATTATAAGACTGTTTTGATTATCATAAATGCATAGAAATCTGTAAAATCACACTTCAATTATATAAATGACAAGGTTTAAATTGTAAGTCGAGATGCTCCCCAAAACTTTCATCAACTGTTAACACTAACTGTATAGAAACTACGATGTTAAGTTTATACTCAGCTCTTACATATGACGGATGTTAACTGTTCACTGTTCCTGTGCAACTCTGATTTAGGTTAAATTCAAAAACATGTTAGCTTGGGAGAAATTATAGCTGTTATTTTTCTACCTTCTGCTGAGAACCACTAGATACATCTCCTGGAGAATACCTGTGACCCCATATACGCCCCTTTCTCAGCATGAAGAAGCCAGAATGATCGCCTGCCCCCTATCCCTGATATGCAGCCAATGGTCATTCTCTGGGTTAAAAAGGATGTTGAGGAGTTAGATGGAATGATAGGCAGTAAGGGTGTGTAATCGCTGGTGAAGTCATCTTTGTATAATATAAAGCATTGTTTCTCCCCATTCTTCTGCTCTTCCAAGAGCATATTCCCCCAGCTACAACTTTCAGGCCTAATTTTATAAAACACAGAAGGGGGATTTGTAGGAGGACATTGTGACCCTGGAAGGTCAGCAAGCACAGGATTGCAGTTCATTGGACAGTATTTGCATGAGAACAACCAAATGGCTGCCTTTGTATAAACAGCATGTAAATGAGAACACCTGGTGGAATATACAAAACAAAAGGAATTCCAATCAAGAGTATGAAAACAGTAGATGGGTTTTGTTGATGAGCTCAATACTTCCTCCCCTACCCCATACGGACTCTCAATGTATAAAGTCTGAGGCCCCGAATAAACTTCGGCTTTGACCATCAGTCAGGGTCCACGCATGTTATTATGGGTTCCGTGCACCAAGTCCATCGCTGCAGGACAGCAACATTTGCTGATCTTAAGCAAAGAGAACTTAATGAAACACAAAGAACACAAAGATTACCTCAACATAAGAACACTTTCAGATGAGAGGTAGTACATTGATTTAACTCATATCTTGGGACAATTTAACAATGTCAGAGATAGAGCTTACTGGAGCTAACTAGGACATCTAGTCACTAATTAGATAAAAACCAATTAAAATGTTATACTAACATGTTTTTAAAACCTTATCATTTTAACATAGGATCAAATTTTAATTCCATGTATCAATGATAAATGTTTAGAAAATGCTATAGACATTTAAGGATTGTGATCAATTATATCATACCTAAGTCAAATAAATGTATTTCTCTCAAATTTTTTATAACTTCCCCATCCCATTATCTTTACATTTATCCTTGAACCATTTTCCTGCAGAGCAGAATATTTTACTAGCAATGCACTCTATTGCTCTCTCTCTCTTAATCCAAAAACAAATTTTTCACAACCTTTCTAATCAAGAACATGCATGGGTTCATCACAAACCTTGGACCACTTTAAGAGTTATGTTTGGGCCCAGCGGCGTGGCCTAGCAGCTAACGTCCTCGCCTTGAATGCACCGGGATCCCATATGGCCGCTGGTTCTAATCCCGGCAGCTCCACTTCCCATCCAGCTCCCTGCTTGTGGGCTGGGAAAGCAGTGGAGGATGGCCCAAAGCCTTGGGACCCTGCACCCATGTGAGAGACCCGGAAGAGGTTCCTGGCTCTTGGCTTCGGATCAGTGCAGTATCGGCCGTTGCTGTCACTTGGGGAGTGAATCATCGGATGGAAGATATTCCTCTCTGTCTCTCTCCTCTCTGTATATCTGACTTTGTAATAAAAATATATAAATCTTTTTAAAAAGAGTTACTTTTAATTATGCATTAACATTTTTATAGAGTACAAAAGGCTAAGTATTCTTCTGGTGGCCTACTTAGAACATTTGGGGAGTAACCAGCAGAAGGAAGTTTATCTGTCCATATCTGTCTCTCTCTGTGTATGCCTTTCAAATTTAAGGGAATTTCAGTGAAACAAAGGGTGGGGGGCAGAAACAACAGCAATGAAGGATCCAGAGTAGGAATAGCCAACACCTGATAGGGAACCCAGGGCCTCAAATCCTGGAAAGGTAGGAAGAGTGCTCAGAGGGTCAGGTGCTGCTGACAACTAACATGAGGAGGCCTTGATAACAACTGAGTTTAGCAATTGAAAAAATAGCAGGCCTTTATACATTCTGTTTTCATGTGATTCAGTAACAAGGCACAAGGCACCTTTAATGTTCTTCCTCTGCCTCTCCCTTGACTTCATTTAAGAGAGATCACCTGAGGACCACAAGATGGTGAAGCACTTTGTCCATTTGATGACCTCAGTTGTGACACTGTGTTGTTTTGTTCTTTTTTTGTGGTGAGAGGCTACTTTAAAAAGCCCAAAGAAAATAGAATGAAAAGATAATTGATGCATGATGAGTTTTCCAGAAGACAATTTTTCACAGGCTTATCAAGAACCCTCATCATCATGAATTTCAGTTTTGGAGGAGGGTGGGTGTTGGGTTGGGGTGGGAGACAGGAGCAGCTGCAGTGGCATATCAGCTTAAACCTCTGCCTGCAGTGCCAGCAACCCATCTGGTTGCTCTGCTTATGATCTAGCTCCCTCACTAAAGCACCCAGGAAAGCAGTGGAAGCTGGTTCAATGCTTGGACCTCAGTACCCATGTAGGAAACCTGAAAAAAAAAATCTAGGCTCCTGTTTTTGAATCAGCCTCACTCTGGCTGTGAGGACATCTGGGGAATAAACCAGCTGATTAAGATCTCTCTCTCCCTCTCTCTCTCTCTGAGTCTAACTTTAAAATACAAAGAAAATAAATCTTTTTTAAAATTGGCAGCAAAACAAGCATATCTTTCAGTTTCATTTTCTATGATCCTTTAAAAATTCCCTCTATGTTGTCTAGCTGTGAAAATCTGGAGCAATGTCTTAATTTCTCTAAATCTTGTTCCTTATGAAGTGGAATTATATGTTCTTCAAAAGTGACATGCTATTATGGGGATGAAAATTCTATCCAGCTCTGGCATACACACACACACACAGTAAATCACTAGAAGGCATCAAGAGGAGCAGATGCAATTTGAGTTCAGAGTGCTACCGCCTGTTAGATTTCATATATATATATATATATATATATATATATATATATATGGTTCCATGCACTTCAGCACAGGACTGATGGAATGATCACAAAGGCCCCTGGGGTGTGCAATCAAGGCTTCTTGTGTGCATGCTTCTTACAGACAAGGTCTGCTCAAAGAGTCACCAGTACCTTGGTCAGATGCAGAGGGGACTTATGCTGGGATCTGACTTTAAGGAATCATATGCTGTGTACCTGCTTAGGTTTGGGGGAACTGGGGCTGCAAATGGCTGTCATAGGTGAGCATGTCCACAAAATTCTAGTAAAGAGAAAAGACTTGAAATAAAATGGAATCCTTGCTTTCAACCTAGGGACCATGCATGGTGGATCAGTGGCTAAACCCTTGTCTTAAAAGTACTGGGATCCCATACGGGTGCTGGTTCAACTCTCAGCTGCTCCATTTACTATCCAGCTTCCTGCTTGTGGCCTGAGAAAGCAGTGGAGTATGACCCAAAGCCTTGGGTCCCTGCACTGATGTAGAGGACCCAGATGAAGCTCCTGGCTCCTGGCTCTCGGCTTCAGATCAGCTGAGCTTCAGCCCGCTGTGGCCACATGAGGAGTGAACCAATGGCTGGAAAATATTTCTGTCTCTCCTTCTCTGTATAAATCTGCCTTTCTCTCTCTCTATATATATATATGGAAGAATGCTCTACAGCAGTTACGGTTACAATGTGCTGATACATTAAACAACACATATTTTATGAATATTACCTAGCTCAAAAGAGTTTGCAACTGTACATTTATTCTATTTTTCTGTTCATATTTCATTTGTTGCATCAGAAATTTATTGACCTCTCACTAAGTACTGGTTACTTTTCCAGGCCTAGAGAATAGATCAACAGGCAAATCAAATTAACCCTTACTATAGATACAATATTTTATCTAATTCAGACTCGGATATACCAAGACATTTACTTTATGGGGCTATTTTGTTATAATAAATGAACATATATAATCTATCCTAGTTAATGGATACATGTAAAGAACTTGTAAACTAAGTTTTTAATCAATTACATTTCAATTAAAAGTGAATGTTTACTAAATTTGGGCTGAAGTGTGTTAGAATTGTTACCATTTGGCTGCAGGGACACTGCTTGATAGTATTTTTGAATGCCATTTTAAGGCAGAGAATCAAATCCTAGTGATTATGAAAGTGTATTATTGTATGATAGACTTTTGTTCTAAAGCTAAACACTATGGGCATAACCCGAATTTTGACAGGATCGGCATAATTATTGGTAAAATAAGATGTTTTCGGGCCCAGTGCAGTGGCCTAGCAGCTAAAGTCCTGCCTTGAACGTGCCAGGATCCCATATGGGCACCATTTCTAATCCTGGCAGCTCCACTTCCCATCCAGCTTCCTGCTGTGGGCTGGGAAAGCAGTCGAGGATGGCCCAAAGCCTTGGGACACTGCACCCGCATGGGAGACCCGGAAGAAGTTCCTGGATCTTGGCTTTGGATCAGTGCAACACTGGCCATTGTGGTCACTTGGATGGAAGATCTACTTCTGTCTATCCTCCTCTCTGTATATCTGACTTTGCGATAAAAATAAAATAAATCTTAAAAAAAAAAAGATGTTTTCTTTGTAAGCTTATTGCATAATAACATATCTGCTGATCATTATAAAACTTCATGGGTGAAGCTGAGAAGTATTAAATTAAAGGTAAAACTCATGATGAAAACAAAACACATATTTTAAGGTGGACAAAATCTACAGATAGCCAAGAAAGTGAACAAGATTGACGCGTAACATTGATCTGACATGCTTTTTGGCAGATCAGGCTAAACTGCAACCCACAATATGAGCATCTCATATGTACAGCAGTTTGAGTTTCAGCTGCACTAATTCAGATTCAGGTCACCGTTACTGGATCAGAGAAAACAGCTAAGATGCCTCTCTCTGGTGCTTGGGATTCTGCTGTGAGTGTGAGAGACCGCTATGGATTTCCAGGCTGCTGGCTTCAGCCTGGCCAATCAGCATTTGGGGAATGGACCAATGGAAGTTGGGAGATACTTCTATATGTCTTCTGTTGCAGTACATTCAAAAGGATAGCTGGGATAACAGAGACCTGTGGGATCCTATTGAGAAGAGGTTCTAGCAAAAAGAAATCAGGGGACTTCTCACCCAGAGTGCCCTCTTGCCCCCAGCAAGTCCTTGAATGTGCTTTCATGATGCCCTGATACATGGTAAACATTTGTGCTTAGTTAGCTAATTATCCTAGATCAAAGTAGTACTCCTTATCTATACCTCACACCAATGGTGCTTTGATCCTGGTGCCTCGTTAGCTCTCCTGGAACTCCATCCTCACACACATGTGACATGAGTTGTACACCAAACCTGATCATAGTAACCGATGTCTAGGCTGAACTATGTTTGAAGTGTTGCTTTGATAAATGTATATAAACTGGAACCTGAAAATAAACTTTGCCAGTTTCCCAAGGGAACACTGTTCCCACATTCTTTTTTGTCACATCTCCTTCCCAGGAACTCATAGGTAAGCTTGCATCTTCCTCTGTGTGTGTCTCTGTCTCTCTCTATCTCTGTCCATCTCTCTCCCTCCCTCCATCCTTTATTCTCTTCTTCTCTCTCTGCAACTCTGCCCTTCAATTGGATAAATTCAAAAATACAAAAGCAATATTCAAAATTATTTAAATTACAAAAGAGAATGAGAATCTGATATTTATATCCAGGAGAATGAAAGCAGAAATCCCTGGTAAGTGAAAAACAAACAAAAAGACACAGAAAAGACACTAAAAGAAAACCAAAATGTTATCTCTCATATGCACAAATTGAAGAAAATACTGACATAATCCTAGAACATTGATTATTAAAGGATGAGAAATGAGGAGGGGAGGTGACATGAGGTTGTTGCAGAATGAGAAACAAAATACAGTGAGATAGAAACAGCAAGTTCTAGAGTTCTGTACTACAGTGAGACAGTCATAGTTGTGCATATATCAAGAAATATTGGATTCAACCCTTGGTCAGTTTATGGATTCCTCAATATTCAAGAGTTACTGTATCAATAGGGGATTGTGTTTTGTCACTTTAGAAGCATTGTTCACAAAGATGAAATATTTAGTGATTAATCACAAAGGAGCTAATAAACTCGCTGGTGTGGGCCTCATCAGAACTTTTGTCATACCTGTGGTAGTGTGCACACAAGAGAACGTAGCTCCTGGGGGCGGGGGGTAATGGTAGCTATGGCCAGCTCATTATTCAACCCGTTAGTGTTTGGAATAGGTATCATATTTGCAGAGTCAACAACTAAGAAACCACATTTCCATGGAGATTTAGCATGTTATCCATTCTCCAGGATTTTCAGAGCCTTGAGGACTCACAACAGTGACACCTGCCTAGCAGTGGAGTTGTTAAAGTACCTGTCATAGATGGGGACCACGAAGTTTAGCACTTCATGTCAGAAAGTTGGAGGAAAATCACATGGATTCACTTCTGAAAATGTGCATACACGAGCCTGCTGAACACATTTCTAGTAACGGGTAGGTGGATTGGTTGGCTAACTGATCACTTGGTTTTCCAGAGTACTGGCTACAGAGTGAGTTGAAGCTTGCCAACCAGCAGACCAGTGGTCATGTCAGCTCAGTGGGTTAACTAGTTGGCAATGAGCTAGCTGGCTGCAGGGTGGTAGAAGGGTAAACTATACCCTAGAGAACCAAAGAACCAGCAAGAATCAGGCAGCTTTGTCTGCAGTCAAAGAAAGGGGTTGCCAAGGGAGCCTAGGAAGGGATGTGCTGTCTGCATTTTGTAAGGAAGGAAGATGAGCAAATAGATCCATGGGGTGACGGGAGGAAAACTGCAGTAACTTCCACCCTTTTATTCTTACTCCCCTTGAGAGTGAGTCACCAAAAGAACTGGGAAAAGGGAGCACCTCCTCCACACTCACAAAGGGATGGCACTTCAGCATTACACAGAGTGACCCCAAACTTCCACATTTCCACTGCCTCTAGCCCACTCCTCAGTGAATCCTTCTGTTTATCTCCCTTGACTTCCTCCAAAATCTGCCAGGTTCTTTAATTGCCCCCTCCTGTTAACAGTCTTTTGAGCTGCCATCACTTCTAGGTTTCATTCCCTGTAGCCATCCTCAGCTTCCTAGAATTATTCAACCCCAGTTGGCATTTGGAATGGGCACCATCCTCAACTTCCTGCATTTCTGTGGTCTTGCTGTGTTTGTTTTTTCACAGACACATTCTGTATCCTTAAGGACTAAAGTCCAAGCAAGGGGGTGGTGCATCCTACTTCAGGGGACTTGGGTTCAAGTCCCAGCTCTGGCTCTGATTCTAGCTTCTTGCTATTGCACACCCTGGAAGCAGCAGGCCACAGCTCAGGTGCTTGTGTCCTGTCATCCACCAGGGGGCCTGAACTGAGTTCTGGGTTCCTGGCTTCACATGGCCCAGTTTCAGCTGCTGCAAACATTTGGGAGTTCAAATGGCAGAATAGAAGATTTCTCTTTCTCTCTGCCTTTCAAATAAATAAAAATAAATTCAAAAAAGAAAACTGTCTCCAAGATATTTGAAATTCAACAGAGAAAAGCAGAAAGCCTTTCTGTTTTTCTAGAGACTTGCAGACCAAATGAAGAAATACTCCAGACAGGATGCAGAGGATCCAGTGGGACAAGGACTTGTAAAGGTGAGTGTTATACTTAAGAGCTGGCTGGTTATTACAAAAAAAAAAGTTACAAATGACTGCTGGCTGGAATGAGAAATCAATTAAGGAATTATTAAGAGAAGTATAACAATTTTTCATGAGAAGGGGAAAGGAGAAATAAAAGCAAAAAACACAAAATATGGTTTGTATCAAAGAAGAGGTAGCTAAAGATTGGATCAGGATCTCACTTGCAAAAATGGTGGATTTCAGATTTGGACACACTGCTTTGAGTGAAATACAGAGGAAAATTCCTAGAACTGTAGGTGGATGTTACAGATGTGGAAACATTTTAAGGGAGAAAGCCCAAAACAGAAAGGGAAAGATAATTCTCCTTGTGGTCTTTTTTTTTTTTTCATTTGTGTATTTATTATACTGCATTATGTGAAACAGTTTTATAGGCACTGGGATTTCTCCCCCCTCCCCAAAAACCCCAATCCCTCCACCATGGTGGGTTCCTCCACCTTGTTGCATTACCACAGTTCAAATACAGTTGAGATTCTTTCATTGCAAGCATTTGCCAAACATAAAGTCCAGCATCTTATTGTCCAGATAAGTTCAACGGTTTCTTGGGGAGACCTTCTCTGATCTGAAGGTAGAGATGGCAGAGTATCATCCCAATCAATTAAAAGACCCGACATAACATCAGTAACAATTTATAATGTTATGGAATTAGTTGACATCCTCATGGCTTTTGTTGTAGACTGGAGAGAGTGGGAAAGTTGGGGTTCTGTGTGAATGAGTTTTACTAGGAAAGAAGAGGAAGAGGAAGCATTTTGGTCGACTCTAAAGCTGTTTCTTCTTTCTTGACACATCAACCAAAGATCAATAATGGCAGGGGGAAGGGAGAGAGACCCCAGGTTTGAATCTCTTATCCAATGCTGTCAGACTGGGCTCTGCAAACACTGTGGCCATTTCCTCCAGTTCCAGTCATCACAACTTAGATCTCATTCCACCTGTTTGTGGCAGTAGAGTAGAATGTGACTCTTGGGGTTCTTACCCAGCTACAAGGAAGACAAAACAACCTGGTGCTTTTGTTTGAAAACTCCTGACCCCAACTCTGGAGAATGGCATGGCTGTGCAGAAGCCGTGGCAATCGCTATCCCATTAGTTGAAGGGAGCAGAAACTTAACCTTTGCTGGGACCCTGCTAGTGAACACCCTACATCAGGCCACAAACTATTTTTTTTCTTGTTTGAGAAAAATTTCCCCTTAACTTTAATTCAAAATCTGCTCCTTTCAATGTTTCAATTATGTTCTGAGCTGTGAAGTGAGAGTAGTCAGTACTCAGTATTGCCTTCCAGGAATGTCCTGACTCCTACTCCCAGATCTTGTTTCTTGAATCAGAATACAGAAGGGCACTGTGCACTCTCCAGTGGCCTTGGCATCATGGCCAACAGCCTCGGCCTGGAAGCAGGTTCCTGGGAATCCTGCTTCAAGGAAGCCTGCTCCAAGGAAGCCCAGTGATTGTGCCCAGCACTTCAGTGACAACCTCAGTGATTTCACCAGCATGCACTATTGTTGTGAACCTGCTCCTCCCCAGTCTGTCCTCCTTACATCCCCAGATCTGCATCCTGCAGAGGCTGTCAGGCCCTGCCAGCCCTAGGCCATGCCCAGGAAGAAGAGAAGGGCCCCCACAGCCCAACATGCTTATTCAATTTGGGGTTTTTTTGACTACAGGTCAATGTGCACTGGTCCAAAGGAAGCCTTCCCCACATGCCTGTACAATGGTGCCCTTTGTCCTCCACCCCATCCCATGACCAGGCTATACTAGCAGCTGCTCAGTAGGACAAGAATGGGTACTGGGGTCCATGCAATAGCTGTGAATGGCACCAATTTGTGAAGAGAACAGCTCCCCTGCTTAGAAGTGCCCAAGGGAGCTTCCAGCTGTTTGGCAGGGCCTGGCAGATTTCTCTCTGACCACAGTTTCACCCCCGTTTTACATGGACACTCAACCAACCCACTGAATTTTGTAGTCTATTGAGGCATTGTTTGCCCCTGTGAGATGGCTTTTGCAACCACCATGAGCTTGAGAGTTAATGTTATTGATGATGTCTTGGTGAGTGGCCCTTTAACTGTGCACAGGAGTACAATTAAGCCCATGTCATTTCTGGACACCTTATTATGTGCCTACCCATTGCTCTGAAATCTGGTCCAGACATATAGCATGCCTTCTGGGAAATGGCTTGATAAGAATTTTACAAACTAATAAAAGTGATGGGAGTGTGAGCTGAAACTGCTATGAGAAAAAAAATATAGTTACTGTGATCCTAAAGGCCATCCTGCTGCTGTGACCCTAAAGGCTACCCTGTTATTGTAACGCTAAAGGCCATCCTGATATGATTTTAAAAATATATAGCTACTGTAACCCTAAAGTCCATCCTACTATGGCAAAAAATATATATATAGTTACTGTGACCTTAAAGGTTAGCCTGTCCTTGCAACTCTTTAGAGCATAGAAAATTTAGTTGTTTTAGCTGCTTTCATAATTTTTTTTTAACTAGAGGAAATACAGGGCCATCTTATTAACATCATAGAGATATACTTTTGATTATTGTTTGATTGTTTATGGGGTTGTAGAGCCTGCAGTTGTGGGGGGATTTAATGTTTGAAACTTTTCATCTTACATCTTTATGCTTTTTCTCTTTTGATGTATTTCTCCGATTAAGTGATAGATGAGTTGTGAAAATAATTGTAGTAGGAGTGTGTTACTGATTAGTAAATGTTGTCTAGTGAGGAATTCCTGGCTGCAAAGTAAGAATGGATAATACCCTACCTTAAGGTGAAACAATTTGCAGAATTATCTTTGGAAGCACCCACTTGTCATTGTAGAGTTGAAATCAAAATAGAGTAAACATGGCTTATTGCTAACTGCAATTCTTTCTGCCGTTATAACTTCTGCTTTAGTTGCTTAGCTAACAAACTGTGAGCTTGCAGGACCAATGGCCAACTAACGTCAATGACCCTAATCCCCATAAACCAAGGTCCCAGAGTTATTAACCCATTTATAATCCAAGACAAGGGCCTGGTTGTCACAGGTGGCGCCAAGGATAGAGCCTAGACTTGAGGAGAGCAGATGGGGACTGGCAAGCCAAAACAAGCAACCAATGTGCAATCCTCCCTCATTCATCTCTCAAGTTGTTGTAAATTGTGCCCCCCTGAGGTTATGTCAAATTGCCCCTAAGAGAAAACCTTGTACTGCTTCTGTATAAATAAAGTGGACAGCTTTCTTGTGTGTCCACAATGATCCTGAATTGTAGTGGTCCAATTCTTTTCTCTCTACACCTATTTCACACACTCTTCTGAACATAGCTGGAGCTGGACTCTGGCAAATGGGCTAGCATGGTTCCTAGAAGCCTGGGCTTATGAAAGGTTTGCATGCCAAAGCTGTGGTTGTGCCAAAACAGTTTTCCTGATCTGAGCTCGTGGCAGTGTTAGGCAGTCCCAGGTCCTGTCCTCACCTCTGAATACACTATAGAATTTCATGGGAACCCAACACTCACCATGTCTCCCATCCAGATCCGCTGACACGTGATGACTCCTGGATATAGAAGATGCAGCTTCAAATCAGCCACAGCAGAGAATGGAGGTTCCACTTAAGAAGCAAAGCAGCCCAACTCAGCCTGTGTTCACAGCTCCACAGAACGGCAATGAAGCAGGAGGCACGCAACCAAGCTGTGGATGTTTGAGGTAGAGAGCGGGGCCAGCATCTCCGCAGAAGACTGCTGCTGAAGGACAGCAGGACCAGGAGACATCTGCTAAGGAGCATCCTCTGCAAGCCTGATAAGCAAGGATGAGAGGATTGAGCAGGAACCTGACAAAAGAGGACCTGTGATTGCTGGTTTACACAGTGCTGCGTGTCCTGTGATTCCTGGTTCACACAGCGCTGTGTGTCCTATGATTGCTGGTTCACAAAGTGTTGTGGCTCCCTCGCTCAAGGCCAACAGCCCAATCCACTTCATCTCCTGTGTCCACAGCAGCTGTGTCCATAGCAGCTTTCTTGCACCTGACCTTACCCTATGGTTCAGATTCTGCAAATGCTAGAGTTTGACTCTAATCACATCATCCTTGCTGGAGCTCTGAAGGATGGAAAACTGATGGCACTGTTGTTGTTCACAGCAATCTCCCTGACCTAAGTAATCCCAAGCAGCAAGAGTCTCCCCTTCCCCTTCTGGAATACAGAGATCAAAGAACTGAATGGCTGAGACACCCAAATGACCAGGACAACTTGGCAACAGCAAGCAAAGACATACTGGGTCGTGTCAGAGATCTTTGTAGTCAGAAAATTGGGAGATGGTTAATGGACTCAGGAATTTTAAAGTATCTTGTCATATTGTTTATAAAAGAAAATGCTGCTTGATATTAGCAACAAACAACTGTGTGGATCCAGCTAGTTTCCATTGGGAAGGAAAGGAGAGTCAGTAAGCATTAGATCATAGCTGGTTAGGTGTTATTAGACATTATTGAATACTAGTATTCCAGGTTAGCTCAGATGTCAGTGAAGCGCCACCACATGATGGGGTGGGATTTTTTGACTACAAATTTATCCTGTTTCAGGGAAAGAGACACAATGACATGCCATGATTGGCTGTAACAGCCAATCCTTATGCATTGCCTATCAATTGTTTGACCCAATTCTGTGAGTTGTATCCTTTCAATCAAATTCTAGAACTTTTTGATGGCCAAGAAACTACTATATACAGATTCCAAGTATGCCTGTGGGTGGTAAACACTTTTGGGAAAATCTGGACAGAGTTGCATTTTATAAGAAGTAGTGGAAAAGAATTCATATTTGGGAAATTAGTAAACCAAATCCTCTAAATTCTCTTACTTGTAGCAGAAGTGGCTAGGCAGACTTCTCTGCTGTGACAGCCTGGATCAGTTCCTAAGGATCTGTGTCTGGCATCCTATACTCCTATACTTCATCATCCTGTGGTGAAAAGGACTCCTTTCCCACACTCTGCTTCTTGAGTGCACAGCACATCACTTCCAGTCCAGGGCCTCGGTGCTCATTAAGACCTGCAAGGAAGGGGCCTGGCATGGTGGCCTAGCAGCTGAAGTCCTCACCTTGAAAGCGCCAAGATCCCATATGGGCACCAGTTCTAATCCCATCCAGCTCCCTGCTTGTGGCTTGGGAAAGCAGTGGAGGACAGCCCAAAGCCTTGGGACCCTGCACCCACATGGGAGACCTGGAGGAAGTTCCAGGTTCCTGGCTTCGGATCGGTTCAGCACTGGCTGTTGTGCTCATAGAAGCTCTTCCTCTCTGTCTCTCCTCCTCTCTGTATATCTGACTTTGTGGCAAACATAAATAAATCCTTATTTAAAAAAAAAACCTGCAAGGAAGACAGGTTTCCTGGTTCCTATCTACTAGAGTAACCCTGCAAACAGCAGAGAAAGAATGGACTGATGCTCCGGTGAGAGGACCGTTAAATGAGATCCAGAAAGAGGTGGAAGACTAGGGAGCACTGTGTAGATCATCAGAAAAACCTTTAAAAACTATTCTGAGAAAAATGTAACTATATGCTGGCTCAAAGCAAAGCATAGTGGAGGGGAAACAGCCAGGATGTCTTTACTAGTGAGAGCAGAGATAGGAATGTCTGGGCAGAATAGGTCCAATGCTCAGGACAAGCCCCAACCTCTGGAAAGGATCAGCTCCCCCCAGGTGCAGACCACCTCCCCACAGGTACAGACAAACTTTCCTCAGGTGCTGACCACCTTTCCTCAGGCACAGACAAGCTCTCCGCAGGCACAAGCCTACTTATCACAGTTACAGACCAGCACTCCTCAGGCCCAGACCAGCTCCCTTCAGACATAGCCCAGCTCTCCTCAAGTGCAGACTGACTGCCTAGGCGCACAGCAACCCCCCTCAGGCGCACAATATGTCTCCCCAGGAGCAGTCCAGGTCCCCTCATGTGCAGATCAGCTGCCTAGGTGCAACCCAGCTCTCCTCACAGGCAGAGCAGGTCCCCTCAGATGCACAGCAGCTCCCCTTTGGCATACAGCAACGTGTTCTCCATGGTAGCCTCCTCTAAATTCATCAGGGCAGCAGTGTTAGAGATGGGGGGTCTGCCACCCCATCATCTAGCAATACTTTTAACCTTTCGTTTACCTCACACCTAGTTCCTATTGTTTTGCTTTGGCACAGGTGTTACCAGAAAAGCCTGGTGGGTTCTTTCCTCAGCTTAGTATAGAAATAAAAAGCCAGGAATCTGTTGCAGAAAGACAAGTTTATTTGTAAAGGGACCAGGTACGCAGGGAAGGGAGAGGGAAGTGGAAAGCACCTCCTGAGACAAAGCTAGAAAGCCAGGAATTGGCGTGCCTCTCAAAAGGAGAGAGAGTGAGAGAGAAAGAGAGAGAGACCGAAGGTTTGAGAGAGGTCTTGGGATTATAAGCATTCCCTGACTCCTTCTTGTTGGGCAGGAACTTACAGGTGAGATGTTCCCCGTTGGTGGTCTCTTAATCAGTTAGGAAATGGGTGGCAATGCTGGTGCTTCCCACCTGAAGGTGTGGCCAAGACCTCAGCAGGCCTGGACGGTCTCAACAGGGACAGGGACTAAGCTTTTAGAAACAGATCTACCAACTGAATCAATGAAAAGAGCCAGCAAGGGTTTCATTAGGGAGACAGGGCAGCACCCACACCTTAATGTGCACCCACTCAATGTTCTGCACAGATGCTGTTGTCTTTGTGAACACCAAATCTTCTAAATGATGGTGTTGTTCATTACTGCCTCTGCAGGATGGCCCCACACTGGGCACATTGGCAAAATCTTGGTACGTATAGGGACCCTGGGGAATATTCATGGTTACAATAAATGCCTTTTATCTCTTTCTTTCCCACAGCTTGTCACAAGAGTTAGCGGACTGCGGTGTTTCCTTCCCTTGGAGTCTTGACAATCAACATCAACTTGCTCAATCAAATTTTTATTTTCTTATGACCAGAAACAGAGATGGCATAGAGGCATAGTTCCCCAAATAAGTGGCTTACCTGAGAATCACTTTGCCAGGGCTTTCACAGTAAAGTCCAGGAGTGCCCTCCCTGCTTTTAAGGTTCATTTTCATGCTCACCTTGTGTGTTAGAACACCTGACTCTAAATGGCTTCTTGTGGCTTTGTCTGTGGTGGCCTGATTCCCTCTGAGTGCAAGATTATCACATCAGTTTTCCTGGTTGTTCTCTGAATGAAGTCAAGTGTCTAAATATTTTTGGACTCTCTTGACAAATTCTAGGGCCCGCTTTCCGTCTAAATCCTATATTCTTAGTGATAGCACCTAGGGACAGTTGCCATGGCAGGTGTAAGTTTGTCTTTGAGGTCATCCTCAATAACCAAAGGGCAAGCCAAATGAAAGCATTTAGGTCTCAAAAAAATATCATTGCTTCATCTCCAAGTGGTGTAACCAGATCACTGCTAATATCTGCAGCAGGCCTCTTTCTCCTACTTTGAAAAGTCCTGGTTCTTAATTACAAATAACACATGGTCACCATTGAGGAAGTAAAGATTCTAATTGGGAAGAAGAAAAAAAAATCTCTGTGTTGCAAGAGACAATCAGCTCTACATTATGGCATAGATATTTCTTGCTTTGAAACATAGACTGCCCTTATGCTGACTTATATATCACAAAGAATTTCCAAAATTCTGTTGTGTCTTCATGTTGGGGAGGTGAATATATCAAATTTCCATGCATTACCCTTGCCTGCGCCACTTTGGCAAGCAGGCCAGCCAGGGAGCTGACGCATGTTCTGCCAGTCAATGGGCCCATGAATGGATAGAATTCTGCCACACAGCCCCTGTACTGCATGCCACTAGTGTCTGTAAAGGACAAGCTGGATGTTCAGCGCAGTCCAGTCACTCACTATTAGGGGAGCTGTGGTGTTGCTGTGTACATTTCCCCCAATTCTGAATAATGACTTGCAAAAGGTATCTCAGTTACACTTTTGTCTGGACTAGATTTAATTTCCCAAGAGACAAACTTCTGAATTAGACTATACTATATGAGTTTAGTACAAGGATGCACTTAGCACCATACACATAATGCACACTTGCTTTTCTCACTTCTAGCAAACCAGGAACCTCCTAGCTAGGAGAGAGAGGTAAGAAAGGGTGAGTAGACCTTGCAGTTCTGCTGTAGGCTCTCAGCCCTGGTGACAGGCCTCACTGTTCCCATTCCATCAATGAGGAAACTCAGGCACCATCACATGGCCCAACAGGCACTCAAAACTGGGAATGTGACCTGCCTGCTGAGAGCTCCCACGAAGGGACCTTTCCACTTTAGAGCACCTCCTTCCTAATTTCCGTGTCAGAAGGTTTCTTTAATAAATCCTGTTTTGGAGGGTCAACAGTATGGCTCAACTGGATAATCTTCCACCTCAAATCAGCATCCCATATGGGTACCAGTTAATGTTCAGCTCCTCCACTTCCACCCAGCTTTCTGCTTATAGACAGGGAGAACAGGAGATCACAGCCCAAAGCTTTGGAACCATGCATGTGGGAGATCCACAGCGACCTCTTGACTCCTGTCTTCAGATCAGCTCAGCTCCATGCATTGTGGCCATTTGTGGAGTGAATCAGCAAATGGAAGAGCTTTCTTTTTGTCTTTCCCCCTCTCTGTTAAATCTGCCTTTCCAATAGAAACACATCATTTTTGTTAAAAAAAGTAAATCATGGTTTTGCTCACATGAAAATTCTTATTTCAGGTGAGGCAAGCACTGAAAAATTCTTTGTGTCTGTCATATCAATTTCCCACAACAGCTCTGGCATTATAATTCAGTTTTAACTCCAATACAACTCAGATCCAATCTAAATTCAACTCTATTCATTACCAGATTACCTTGATAGCTGTGTGAACAAGTTGACTGCTCAGAGTTCTGTTCCTTCAGAAATGCTTGCTCTCCTCCATTACCATTCCCGCCCCACCCCCCGAACACTGGTTCCCTATCAGCTAGTTGAAAGTGGTTAGCATGGGGGTATGGACCCACAGGGTTGCTGAGATCCCTGGGGGGAAGGGTGAGATGCGTGGCAGTTCAGGTTATGGCTTTAACTATCACTATATATGAGAACCAGATCTGGGGACAGACCTGGTAGATGTGTACAGAAGTATTCCTGACTAGCCAACTATCTACACTACATACAAGAACTTGAGTAGCCTAGCCAGGCCACAGCACCCAATGGCACATGTGAGAGCTAGGTCTAGGGGCCAAACCTTATAAGGGTTCTGGGGAGTTTGACTCAGCCAGGCCAAGGCACCCACCAGTGAGCAGGAGAGTCAGGACTGGGACCAGGCAAGGTGGTGCCACTACACGCACTGGTCCACATGAGGGCTGGGGTTTGGAGTAAGCTGGGCCAGACCACAGCACATCATGATAGTCATAGGACCTGAGGCTAGGGTGAAGCTTGAAAGGGTTTCAGAAGGGCCCTCTCAACCAGGCCAACAGCATGCAGATGTGTACAGAAGATAGCACAGCCTGCAACACCTGGCAAGGCATGCAAGAGCCAGGTGTGGGGACAAGCTGGGTAGGGTGACCTGGTCAGAAGTGACCCCTTGAATCACACAAGGACCTTAGACCAACAGGATTCCCTGATCTCAAGGACATCCCATAGACATGGTCTGGCCATAGAGCACATGCTGCAAGACTGGATCATCTCTGTTACTGACTCCAGAGAAAGGATGAACATACCCAACCCCAGCTGTAGGCAACTGCCTAGGATGCCTTGTACCTAGGCATGTGTAACACTGGTGGGAGAAAAGCAGCCAGTAGTGGCAGGCATTCTAGGCCTGGTTAATGCCAAATTGGTGTTAGTTATACCAGTACACCTGCATCGTTTTTTTTACTTTTTTTCATTTTTTTCAATAAGTAAGGGAGGTAGGGGATGCTGGGCTGGGACATGCCATTCCAGCCTACAAGCGATGCTGCAGGTTAGAGCACCAAGACCTCAGGGTAAGGGTAGGTGCTGAAGACCACTTGGGGAAAGGGTCTGGAGACATACTGGGGTGTGAACAGCTAGGGGCATGTTTGCGAGGAACACAATGATTTCTGGGTTCTTCCATGCACTGGGCCTCTTTACTTGCAGACAGAACAAGGGAATTGAGACACAATGGTTTAGAGGGGGGGAACAGGAGGGCATATCTGGGTCAGGCCAAGACACCTGCCCATGTGGAAGACCTAGGCTAGGCTCAGCAACATACACACTGCCCATTGGCACTTGTAAAAGTTGTGATTGGGGGGTAATGTCTACTGGGGAGGCCACAGTACCCACCTGTGAGTGTCAGAGCAGGGGATGGGTCATGTCAGGATGGATTATGGCACCTACCAGAATGGAGAAAACAAGTTCTTGGGGGCAGATTCCAAAAGTAAATTGTGAGCTTGTCTCTCTGGGATTGCAGGATTGCCAGTTTATGTGGAGAGCTGGAGTGGTGACAGGGTGAACATGCTAGACCACAGAATTCACCTGACAGAATTGCACCTGACACTCATGGAGGCTGGGACTGAGAAAGCTGGGTGGTGCAAGGCTGCAGCACCCACTGGTGCATGCAAGGGCCAGGACTGAGGACAAACCATGACAAGCAGATCTACTGTCCCCAATGGTATACATGGAATTCAGGGCCTGGGGCAGGCCTGTTGGGATAACCTGGAGAGCTCTCCTCCTAAGCTATAACTCCCTCTGGTGAACACAGGAACCAGGGCTCAGGGTGGGCCAGGCTATACCAGCTGCAGTACTCCTCAGCATTTGTGTAGACTGGGTCTGGGAACAGGTCAAGCTGAGCCAGACCTTAGCACATGTTGGCATACCCAAAAGACAGGACAGGGTGTGGGCTATGCCTGGCTGGGCTAGGCTGTAATACCCACATGGGAGAACTGAGACTATGGGTGGGCCATGTCAGTCTGGGACAAAGCATGCACCAACGTGCCCAAGACTCAGGTTTGGGAACAGGCTAAAGTGTTGTGCCACTTTTTGCAGAGGTACTTGAGGTCTACTGTTGGCTAGAGGAGCCAGTTGACTTGTTTTTCATATTCATATGAAAGGAGAAGGCTTGAGATGACTGAGGACTCTGGCAGGATTTCCCAAAGATCTCTTCATCAGACCTCTGTTCCCAAAAAGCCTGTGTGGGCACTGGGCTGTGAAGTATACTTTTTTCAGGGATCAGCACTAATAGCAGTGGGCACAGCTTGAAATGAGGCCATGACTTCATGTCCAATGATCCAATGACTCCATATTGTGCCTTAAAACTCCAGTAATGATTACCCAACTTATTCCAAGTCCTCGTGCACAGCAGAGACTCTACCCACCATACTTCGCATCCATACTCTGGGGAGTGTTGGTACCACCCCTCCATTCTCCCTCTCTGAGAGCTTCAGTGCACATTTGTACATAATGGAGTGAGTTTTGAGAGATGTCTCAAGCTCAGGAGAGAGAAGAACTGTGAGATGCTTTAGGTTTTATCCTCTCATTCCTGGTGGGATTCAAACCACCTACAGCAGGCATTCTCCTGGGGTGCATCCTTAGACATTTTTGTAAAAGCATAATTGTGCAAAAGTCATTGATCTATTTCCCATCTGGAGTCAAAAACTGATATTTTCAAAATTGAGAACTGCGTGAAGTGCATGATGTATTTAAGTGTCCTGTGTGATGGGTTTATAGCCTGGCATCACATACTGATCCTTTCAATTAAAATTTTCATGCTTTCTAACAGATCTCAGCAAGACAATCTTATGCAAATCAGAAATTTTATTTGCTTTCTGAGGCAGGTCCAGGGGTCAGAGGCCAGGGGTTGTAAAGATGACCAAGAGGAGGGGTTATCTGTTAGAGGTCACCCACCTGATTCTAGGCCACAGCTGCCTCCCCCGCCAACTGCCACTTCTTATCAGCACAAGCCACAGCTGCTTTCTGTTCAACTAGGTTAAAAACCATAAAATCCGAGGCATTTTCTGAAAACTGAGGTGATGCTTGAGCATTTCACCCTGCCTCCTCTGCTGGGCATTTATTAATGCATTCAGTGCACTCATGATCAGTTTCTGGCTCTTTGCCTCCATACAGAGCTGAGAAGAGTCTGCCTCTGACTCATTCTTGGGATAGGATCAATCAGCTTGCAACATTTGGAGCCCCTAGTGAGCTCTGTCCTGCAGCTCCATGGATTGCTCAGCCTCAGTGTGTCTGAACACCTGAGCAAGAGCAGCAAGTCCAGAGCCCAACCCTTGCTCGAGTGAGAAGCTTCCCCTAGCTCCAGAAACAATCTAGAAATAAGGGTGGATGCAGCACTACGTCCCGAATTCAAGTTGGTGGCAAGATGTTGCCTCACAGCCTCTGGTCTGCTTCATTCTAGTTGTCAGTGATCACGTCTTATGTCTGTCGGTATGTGTTAATTTTCCTGTGCCTGCCATGCTTCAAATTGATTTCAGGCCCGGTAAAAGTTTCTAGTTATTTTACAATGTTTGTTTAGCAATTTTTCTTCAAAAAAAAAAAAAGTATCTGATCTCGTGACATCAGAGGACAGTCAATCCCTTCTTAAACTTGGCAAACTGGAGTGGCCCTCTTTTTGACATTGGATAGCTCTAGGAGGAGACAATTGATCTCCCCACCATGCATCACTTCCAGCACATCAACTTTGCCTGACTGGACCACCAGATCAGGTTCCTTATGTCCTCGTCTGGATTGAAATTCTTAATGAAAAACCCCCTTGTTGAAGCAAGGCTATTTGCCTCCTAGGCCATAACCTAGGGGAGGGTCTTTAAAATCAGGACTAACCCTTCCCTCCCACCACATCTTCTTCCCCTTTATTGTAGCCCTCAGGTGGACATTCCACTCAGTCTATCACATGCTCAGAGCAGCTCACTCTATCAGTCCCCTGGATCTTCCTCATTTCCCTCTTCTGCTCCACAACTGCCTGCTGCCCTCCTGTTCCTAGAAGTACCACACCCTGCAACTGCCTGCTCCCTCCTGATCTTGCACCCCACCTCGCAACCGCCTGCTGCCCTCCTACTCCTTTGCCACACCCCTCAACTGTCTGCTCCTTCGTGCTCTACAACCGACAACAGCCTGTTGCCCTCCTGCGTCACATCCCACAATTGCTTGTTGCCCTCCTGCACCATATTTCAGTACTGGGAGAACTCTATGGTTTATGCTACTATTTCCACTTCTGATCTTTATAACTGGAAGAATCAAAATCCTCCTTTTCTGAAAAGCCACAAGCTTTAATTTCTCTTTTAGAAACTATGATTTTTACACCCCCCTCCCAACTTCTTGGGATGACTGCCAGCAATTACTCAATTTATCACCATTTGTTGTTGTTGGGAGTAGAGACAGCTGCCTGGGAAACCCACCAACATGTCCCATATTGCTCAAACTTTACTGCACCTCCGTGAGCCACCTGCTTTGTTTCTTGAACAGCTTCTGGAAGCTTACTGAACTTATACCCCAAATGACCCAGAGACTCCAGAAATTAGGCTCTTAATCTTACTTATGTAATGCAGTGTACTCCAGACATAAGAAGAAAACTTCAAAAACAGGAAGGGTTGGGCCTGGCGCGGTGGCGCAAGTGGTTAAAGGTCCTCGCCTTGCACGCCCGGGATCCCATATGGGCGCCGGTTCTAATCCCGGCAGCCCCGCTTCCCTTCCAGCTCCCTGCCTGTGGCCTGGGAAAGCAGTCGAGGACGGCCCAAAGCTTTGGGAACCTGCACCCGCGTGGGAGACCCGGAAGAGGCTCCTGGCTTCGGATGGGCATAGTATTGGCCCGTTGCGCTCACTTGGGGAGTGAATCATCGGATGGAAGATCTTCCTCTCTGTCTCTCCTCTCTGTATATCCGCCTTTCCAATGAAAAAATAATAAAAATAAATCTTTAAAAAAAAAACAGGAAGGGTTTACTGGAAAGGTGATATCTGAGCTGATGAGTAACCCAGGATGTCTATGATAATAGAGATTCTGGGGGAACATAGACAAACTAAAACAGTGTCCAGAACAGTGGTTGTAACATTAAGCAAGTTACAGTCAGTAAAACCGAGAACAGAGACCAAAAATCAGGTATAAAACTCAAGAAGCTGAACCAAGTTTCCCCTGGACAAGGATCAGTGTGCTTACTGCAAGGAAAAAGGACACTTAGAAAAATGAGTGTCCACACACAGACACACACAAAAGAATAAGGGCTCCAAGGTTTTGGAACTAACTAAGATTAATGAGGCTGGGACTCCAATGTGCCAACTCCCCAGACCCTCAGAGACCATAAGGAAAACATCAATTTCTTTGATGCTGGAGCCACATATTCAGTTTTAAGTCATAAAGTTGGATCCCTGTCAAAGGATAATGCCTCCACTCAATGGACTACAGGAAAGATTGTAGCTTACTGCTGGACTGACGTCAGAGTGACTAACTTGGAGAAGGGAAACAGAACTCATTATTTCTGGTTATTCCTGATTGCCCATAACCCTTATTAGGGTGAGACCTCCTTCATAAGCTCTGAGACATCATCTCTTTCCAGGAGGAGCACACTGAACTTGCCATGGAAGGCAGCTCCCTGGGAGACTGTTACATGACCCATTGAGGAAGAATATCTCATTGTCTCATCCATAATGAGAAAAAACAAACCATCTCCTTTTTTTTACCCAATTCTTGAAGGATATTTCTGGGGTATAGTCTGAGACTAATCCTCCAGGGTTGGCCTGTCACCACCCACCAGTACTGGTTCAGTTTACTAGCCAAGCTACTCCAGCACAGGTAAGGCAGTATCCAATATACCTGAAGGAAATGAAGGGTACCATGACAGAGAAGCCAGATTTCTGGTGCCCTGCAAATCACCATGGAACATCCTATTACTACTGTTTCAGAAGCCCAGAGCCCATGACTACCATCTGGTACAAGACCCAAGAGAGAAAAACAGAAGTGTCGACCCTATCCACCTGTCTCTAACTTCCATACCCTTCTTAAAGCTTCTTGCCTCCAGAACAGCAGGTATAGACTGTAGGGTTATGAAGGATGCCTTCTTTAGCCTTCCTCTGGCAGAGAAGCCAACCAATTTTGCCTCTGAATGGACTGACCCTGAGGCAGAATTTTTGGGCCAACTCACCCAGATTCAGTTGCCACAGGGATTCAAAAGCTTCCCTAGTCTGGTCTATAAAGCCCTCAATAGCAATCTTCAGCTCTACAGAGCAAATACAAAGAGGTGACTCCTATAATATGTGGATGTTCTCCTGGCCACGACTACAGAGAAGGAATATCAGCAGGCAACTAGAGAAATGTTGCAGTGCCTGGGAGCTGTCAGAAAGACTCAGGTATACACTAAGAAAGCTACTTACCTAGGGTACAGCCTGAAAGCAGAAAAAAGAAACCTATCAAAAGGGCAGACTAAGGCAGTTCTAAAGATTTCCCCTACTACCACTAAGAGACAGGTATAGGAGTTCCTGGGGGGCATGGGTTATTGTTGCCTGTGGATACCAATGTTTCCTGAGATTGCTAAGCTCCTGAGCTAACAGCCCTGCCCAGGCCTTGAGTTATTCAGAGGGGAATATTGCCAGCTTTTTCACTGACAGTTGCTATGCCTTCTCTGCCATCCTATACATGGGTCTCTGTATCAGGAGACAGGACTGCTGACCTTAGAAGGAAAATAAATTAAAAATGCCTCTGAGATTCTGGCCTTGTTGGAAACCCTCTGGCTGCTCCAGAATGTAGCTGTCATACACTGCAAAGGCCATTGGAAAGGAGATAGCCCTGAAGCAGTTGGAAACCAGATGGTGCCTCTTGCAGTCAGAGAAGTTGCCCTAAAACCAATGGGGGACATCAAAACCCTAACCTTTGCTGCATTCCCAGAGCTACCCACTAAGCCCAGCTATAGTGCCAGCATCCTAATGGTAGGAGAATCTCTCACTGCAGGATCTGTGATTGGGATGGAAAATCCTTCAGGACAAGTGCAAAATCCTTCCCAGGGTTGTAGGGTGAAAACTGACTATACAAGTACACAGGAGTGCCCATTTAGGTGCCACCTAGATGACTGAGTTACCTAAGAGAATACATCACAGCACAAAGCTAAGTCACATGTGAGTTCAGTAACAGCTTGCTATGAAGCATGTCCAAAGGTAACTCAAAAAGTAAAACTCAAGACTACATTGAGACTCACACCAGTGGGACAAATCTTGGAGAATTATGGGAGATTGAATTTACAGAATCTTCAGGTCATCCAGTAGGTTCTTGATCACAACCAACCATTGATATGAGAAGCAGACTTCTCACAGCCACAGCCTAGAAATAACAGGCAGTCACCATTTGAGACAGGAGACCTGGTTTGGATCCTAGAATGGCATCTGCCCAGCCTGGATAGAGTGGAGGATGCTTCACCATCATCCTAATGGTGTACATAGCCAGCAAGGTGGCCAGGAAGTGACAATGGATCCTTACCAGCCAACTGAAGAAGGACTCTGCCAAGGAGCCAGATGGATGGTAACCCATCCAGAAACTAATGTCAGACCAGGACCTGCTTCAGATAAGACTGACCCAAATCCACTAAAATGACTGCTCTTTATTTGTTGTGCCTATTATTTATTGTACTTCAGTCAGACTCCTCTCAGCCTAGGAATGTCACTTGGGGACTGAAGAACACTGTTTCTGGGAGAGTATTCTCCAAGTCGTTACCTCCAGCCAACCTGTATTTGACTTAGATGTGTGTGATCTGTTTGAAAAATATTCAGAGTGGTGCTTTTGTGGGCCTTTAGAACAACATTTCAGATATAGGAGAAAAAAAAAAAACAACAAAGAACTCCACAGACAGGAAGGTCATTACTATTCAAACTTGTTCTGGCCACCATGATAGACTACCTGCTTACTGCGCTGGCTGGACCTGTTGTCCTACTCCTGTTGGGATTCATTCTATGAGCTTGCTTGGTGAACCGTCTTTTTCCATTTGTCCAGAAACAGATCTAAGCCATAGATATGATGGTCATCTCTACCAGGTATGATCGTCTGGGTACAAATGAGTCCAAGATTTGACTCTGTGACAAAAACCAGTAGGGAATCTAACAACTCCAAAATTCAAACTGACTCCTGTCATGCTAAGCCCTCTAAATCTACATGAGTCTCAGGATGAGCAGAAAAGCAAGTGTTCCCTTAGGGACACCTATGCAGAAAGAGAATGTGAAAAGCCATCTGTTGTCTACTTACAAATGTGGCTAACTACAAAATGGGTTTCTGGGAGTGGAATAAACCATGCTTACTTGCCTTGAGCTATGCTTATTTTCAAACCAGGGTGTGTGCTTTTGTTTGATTTGCATTTTAAAAGCCCTCACTCTGGCCATGCAATGCAATAATTCCTAGAGTGGAGTAGGAGCAGCTATCGCCAAGTTGGTTGGATACTTTATACTGTGTGCTGCTTAAATCAACTGGATGATTTGTACTGCACACTGAGTTGACTGGATAATCTTTGTGCAGCAATGTGAGCTTAGAAGCCCCTGACAATGGTCAGGTGAGTCTGTCCTAAAGCAGGAGAAAGGAGGCCTCCTCCTAGACCCCATCCTATCTGCAAGGGAGACCCCTGTAGCCTGAATTCCTCAGATTCTTAGAGTCAGGGCCATCCAGCCAGGACTCCCAGCAATGGATCCCAGGGCCTTGCCTCCAGGCTCCCATCACCAGGGCTCATACTGGAGAGACCTGACTTTCTCTGATGGGACTGATGGTGGTGTCATGGGTATTCAAGGTTCTTCTTGATGCTGGCACTAAGTTTTCTGGTTTGCCCTTTTCACTTGGACCCAAGTCCTCCCAAAATATGACTGCTTGAGGCATGTCATGCCAACTCCTGGCATGGTGTTTCTATCAGCCACTGGCTTACTCCTGGGACAATTTTCACCACCATCACTGCTTTAATATTCCCTGAGACTCTTGTCCCTCTACTGGGTAGGGGTATTTTTGAATTTATTTATGTTATTATGTTATGATTTCCATAGACTCTGGGATTTCCCTTCCCACTTCCCCAAATCCCTTCCCCCTATTGATTTCAGCTATATTTTTACAACACTGACTTGATTGTGTCCCATAAGTTTTTGATATGTTGTGTTGATGCCTTCATTTCTTTCAAGCATTTTTTTAATTTCCTCTTTCATTTCTTCTATAATCTATTATTCATTTAGTAGCATATTATTTAGTTTTCAGGTATTTACACATCTCTTCTGGGGATATTTTGACTTATTGGTCTCCAATTTCACTCCATCATGGTCTGAGAAGATGCATGGAGAAGTTCCATGTGCTAATGATAGAAGTATATTCTCTGTCCATAAGATGAAAAGTTCTGTAGATATCAATTAAGTCCATTTGCTCTAGCGTCTGAGTGAGTGCGATTGTTTCATTGCCAAGTTTCAGTCTCATCAATCTGTCCATTGATGTTAATGGGGTATTAAGTTCCTCCATTATTATTGTGTTGAAGTCTATTTCTCCCCATATTTTTTCCATTTTTTATTATAGTTTTTATAATCATTACATAGTTAAAAATGTTCAAGGGCTACAGGAAAGTGGGCAAGACTATTATGTCTACATTGTTTCCATCATGTATCTGTGATAAAGGGAGATATTAAGGGAGAAGCCCCACCCAGTCTCCCACCCACCCTAGGCCCCTGATGTGGAGCATGCTCCGAGGGTCCTGCTCAAGTGGTTTTAATAGTTCAGCAGTCATGAATTGCTGCCAATCTCACCACTCCAAGCATGATGAGGTCGTTGAAGAATCCACGAATTGACATAGTCCAGCTTAGAGTCTCTGTCCAGTTTTTCACTGCCAACATGTGACTGAGGTGGTTGATTGATTTGTTCTGTCCCCTGTCTTTTCATGGTTAGGGTTCTGAGTCCGGCAGTTCGATTAGGAAGATTCCAAAAGAAACTTTGTCTGAGGTGTTCCCAGTCCAGATTCTTGTATGTACTAGCAAATACAGGGCCCAGCACAGTTCATCGTCCAGATCAGCTGTTTGTTGCATTAGCTGGGTCAGTCCTATTTCCAGCCCTGTCTTTCACCAGAACCAATGGGTGTTGCAGTCCAGCCTGGTGCTGCCCAGCACACACTCGGTCCTCACATAAACCACTGTGAGCTGTAGCCTAGTTGGAACAACCCACAATAACTCCCACCAGAGCTCCCTGCTGGGTGGCCAGCAGGCCAAGCCTGGTGCCAAATGGAATGCTGGCTTCCTGGGGACAGCTCACCGCGTGTTTGCGGTGGCTGGAATCAGGGATCCAAGCGTGAGATCCCCTGGCCTGGCACCCACCAGCAGCCAGCAGGCTGGCTCTTTCTCTCCCTTTAAATCCGTTAATATTTGCTTCACATAGTCTATGTCCTGGTATTTGGTGCGTGTACATTTATTGTGGTGATCACTTCTTGCTGAATGGATCCTTGGATCATTATGTGGTGTCTTTCTTCATCTTTTCTGCTTTACACGTCAATGTCTATATTTCATTTTCTTCGAGGTCTCACTCATTTACTGTGTCCCAGTTGAATGGAAGTGATAAATTGTTTCCTGGCCTATAATATCTCCTCATCAAATAAAGTTCCTTCCCTCCAAGGATATACTTAAAGTGTAGCATCATCAAAGCCTTGACAAGAATACACACATAGGAAAAATAGATTGGTGTATGGTGGATTAACATCCTCCTCTTGGGCCCGGCGCGGTGGCGCAAGTGGTTAAAGGTCCTCGCCTTGCACGCCCGGGATCCCATATGGGCGCCGGTTCTAATCCCGGCAGCCCCGCTTCCCTTCCAGCTCCCTGCCTGTGGCCTGGGAAAGCAGTCGAGGACGGCCCAAAGCTTTGGGAACCTGCACCCGCGTGGGAGACCCGGAAGAGGCTCCTGGCTTCGGATCGGCATAGTATCGACCCGTTGCGCTCACTTGGGGAGTGAATCATCGGACGGAAGATCTTCCTCTCTGTCTCTCCTCTCTGTATATCCGCCTTTCCAATGAAAAAATAATAAAAATAAATCTTAAAAAAAAAAAAAAACAAAACATCCTCCTCTATAGATTAGCTTGTATAATCATTAAGATGTTTTTCTATATTCGTTATATGTCTTACATGTTAAACATTTTGTAAAACTGTAAGACAAATTTACATTTTGAATATAAAAGAAACTCTCTGTGCTCTACAAACCCTGTGCATGGATTTAGTGGAAATTAAGAGAAAATATACTGTGCAAGCTTTTTAAAATGTCCTCAATAATTTCTCCTAAATTTGCTTTTCTTCAACGTGATTGTGACATCTCACTAATTAGAAAGGGATTAACTGGTCTTTGTTTATCATCAATATATTTGTACAAGTGATGCTTTTAAAAAAATTATTTGTTTATCTGAAAGTCAGATTTACAGAGAAAAGAGGCAGAAAGATCTTGCATCTGCTGGTTTACTCCCCAAGTGGTGGAAACAGCCAGAGCTGAGCTGATCTAAAGCCAGGAACCAGGAACTTCTTCTAGATATCCCATGTGGATACATGGTCTCAAGGCTTTGGGCAGTCCTCCACTGCTTTCCCAGGCCAGAAGCAAGGAGCAGAATGGAAAGTGTAGCAGCCAGGATATGAACCAATATTCATATGGGATCCCAGTGCATGTAAGGTGAGTGTAGCCATTAGGCTACTGTGCTGGGCCCAAAGTGATGCTTTTTGACCCTCAAGGTTAAGTCACATGAGGTGATGCAACTTGTACCCATGTCTGATGAATATTCTCTTGTGAGCCCTTGGATGACCATGTAAGTCATGGATATTGCTTTACACACACACACACACACACACACACACACACAAATCTAATTGTAGCTTATATAGCAAAAATAACTATATTAGTCTCTTTAGGAATGGTTGCATTGTGCTAAGTTAGGTTTATTTTCCTGAGTCACTTTTTCATTTTCCTTTTTTCATTGTCATCTGCCGCTCTTCTCTTTCTCCATGCGTAATCTAAATGCATCTCAGGTGTTGCTAACCCAAACATTTCAGGAGCTCACTCCACCACAGTGTGTCATCCCACTACAGCTCCAGTGGCTCCCAAGAACAGTCTAGAATATTTCCAACTATGGCATTTTCACAAGAGCATATTTCAAAGTCAGTACAGCTGGAGGAAACAATTTAAAAACCAGAGCAATGGTTCTGAAATGTACAGAGCTAGTTGACTTCACATCTCATGACACATTGTTAAAGTGTCAAACTTGATTTTATGGGGTAGGTAAGTACAGTCCAGTGTCCCCTGAGGAAGAGGCGAACATAAACCATGAAGTGTGCAGGAACACCTGTTACAGCTGGCTTTTCTTCTCCCTCTCTTTCTTTCTCTGCCTTTCTCAGCTACTTCCATTTTTCTCCTCTTCCTCCTTCTACCATCTTTTATTCTTCCACAAATTTTCTCCCTTTATTATGCATCTTTTTATTTCCTAGACCACATATTATAAATATAAATAATTATTGCATGATCACACATATGTGTCTATGTGTGATGGTTTTTGTATAACTAAACTACTGGACTTCAGATAATGGAGGTAATAATTTACAGTTTAAAAATGTGTGAAAACCAAAATAAAATTAAATGAAACAAATTCATACCCTTATAGTTAAGCATATAAACACAGATTTTAGCTGGGAAATTAATAATAAGTTTTAGTCCCAGGTAAAAAATAAGATTGTGAAAAGAAGAAAAATCATGCAATTGTGACAAAAGCATCCAGATTGTCTTCTAAAAACAAAGGCAACCTGTTTATTTGTTTGGAAGGCAGATGTACAGAGAGAAAGAAAGAGTTCTATTTGGTGGTTCACTCCCCTGAGGGCCACAACAGTCAGGGTTAGATCCAGGCCAAACCCAGGAACCAGGAACCAGGCTCTCCATCTGGGTCTGTGCCAGCAGCATAACTCCCTGTGACACAGTGCTGGCCGAAAGGACTTTGAAAAAAGACTTTTCACATTTCAGGAACTCTTCATGATTCCGTAATGACTGTGCTAATTTGTGGTTACCTTTCCTCAAATTCTCATCAGGATTTCCATTGTGCTCAACAAATTCAGCCTGACAAAGAGGTAAAATTCCATATGGATTCTTCCATAGGAAAATTAATATATAAAAAAAATATATATAATATATAAATGGACACATTTTGTTTGATGTATATACACAGATGCATACAAACACACATCTATATGCATCTGTTTGTAAATGTTTTCTTTACTAAATTATATCCTTCACATATTACCATACTCTTTCTTTTTAAGATTTACAGAGAGCAGAGACAGAAAGATCTTCCATCTGCTGATTCACTCCCCAAGTGACCACAATGGCTGGAGCTGAGCTATTCCAAAGCCAGGAGCCAGAAGCCTCATCCAGGTCTCCCACACAGGTGCAGGGTCCCAAGGCTTTGAGTTGTCCTTGACTGCTTTCCCAGGCCACAAACAGGGAATTGGATGGGAAGTGGAGTAGCTGGGATATGAACCAGAGCCCATATAGGATCCCGGCAAGTACAAGGAAAGGATCTTAGATACTAGGCTATTGTATCAGGGCCAATACCATACTCTTCTTACACTTTTTTCTTCATTTTATTATCTTTAGCACCTGTTCCACATTATGAAATACTTATTTTCCTTCTTTCAGCAAAAATAGTGTGTCTGGATATATCTAAATTCATGTAAGAAATCAGATGGAAAATGTTAAAAATTGGTGAATCTAAAACAAAATATTTTAGGAAAAGTATTTGGAGCATGAAGGTAGCCTTGGCCAAGATGTCAATATTTAGAATTAATGTTTACAAGGTATTAACAAGAAAAGTGGATTAAATTCCATGTTCAAAAGGGGACTTGAGGTGATATATACTTTTTGAAGACTAATCTCAGTTCATACCTAGCAATTTGCCTATTTTTTAATAGAAAAAGAATCTTTTTGGTTAAATGGAGAAATTCCTTCATTCTAACAAATACCAGAATTCCTTCAAAGAAGACACAATATTAAACTGTGCTGACAAAGTGCATATGCTGAGACTGCTAATTTATATATCTGGCATTGTTACAGCACTTTAGCATCCAAACAATTTGTTACAATGTGACTCTAGTCTGCTTTCTGTTTCTGTGTAAACTGATAGACAGGTTTCCCAAAGATGAAAGAACAGAGGGGGCAGTGAGGCAGCTCACCAGGCTGATATTTCACCTGCAGGTACTGTCATCCCATGTGCTCACTGGTTTGCTCCCAGTTGCTCCACTTTGCATCCAGCTTCCTGTTGTTGGAAAGCAATGGAAGATGGCCCAGGTCCTTGGGCCCCTGCTCTCAAAGGGGAGACCTGGATGAAGTTCTTGGGTTTGGATTGGCTTATTTCTGGCCATTGAGATCATTTGGGAAGTGAACCAGCCAACGCAAGATCTCTTCATGTGTCTCCTTTCCTCTCTGTGATCTGTCTTTCAGAAAAAATAATAACAAAGAAATATTTTTAATAAAAAGAAAATGCCAAAGGTTTTATTCTCTTTTTTACTCTGTGACTCTTTATACATCATGAGAAGCAACTTCATCTTTTTTTTAAAGATTTATTTGTTTTTATTGGAAAGGCAGACTTACAGAGAAAAGGATAAGGAGAAAGATCTTGCAACTGTTGGTTCACTCCCCAAATGGTCACAGTGGCCAGAGCTGAGCCAAGCTGAAGCCAGGAGCCAGGAGTCTCTTGCAGGTTTCACACATGGATGGAGATCCCAAGGCTTTGGGCCATCTTGTACTGCTTTCCCAGACCACAAGCTGGTAGCATCCAGGACGTGAATTGGTGCCCTCATGGGATCCTGGCACATTTAAGGCAAGGATTTAGCTACTAGGCTACTGCCCTGGCCCTAATATTTATAATCTTCAGGAATGTTATGAATATATAAAATTTTGTGTTAAATTAAGAAGTTTTTCCTACACAGAATATCCTTTTTTCTTAATTTTGACCAGTTATATACACTACATTTTCTGCACAAAATTAAAATAAAACTTAAATAGTTTTCTACTGTTGCATAATAAATTAGTGTAAACTTGCAGTTTCCCAAAGCACACTTTTATAATCTCACAGTTTTAGTGGCCTGTTGTGGGAGTGAACCTGTGGATGAAAGATCACGCCTTCTCTCTCTGTTTCTACTATCTCTATCTGTAAAACCTGCCTTTCAAATAAAATTAATAAATATTTAAAATAGATTTTAAAATTAATAACATTTAATATTGTGCTGGGGAATAAAACAAGGTGAAAAACAGAATTGTGGGGACAATTGACAAGAACTGAAGATACCATTCAGCCACCATATTTTCCATATTTTTAATCTAGATGTTAAATAATTTAGACCTAAAATAGAAAAAAAAAAAACAGGTTTCAGGTTAGTTTACTTCATAGGCAATAATACCAGGGTGGCATGTTCTAACTTTTTTTTCCACCTATGGGGCCCCTTCTTCCACATGAATATTACAATACATAAAATACATAAAGCCACTGAGTTGAAGTAATCAAGAGTCTTAAACTCTTGTCTGCTAGATCCCATTGTGGAATCTGCAGAGTTCCACAGAACCCAATTGAAAAAAAAAAAAAAAAAACACGTACAAAAGTCCAGGCCCTTGGGGGTTGGAACTCAGTCTGAAGCTTGGTGCTGAGAATACATTGGCCACATTCATGTTAGTCTTTTGTTTTTTAACTTTTCACCTGTGAATTTTAGTTGTGTGAGAGATCCTCTAAGTCTCCATTTCTGCTTAACAATCATATGAATTAACTTTAGCACATCTAAGAATCCTGAACATTTGTTTTTCTTGGCTTGGCAGCTTATTTCTTTTTAGAATAACATTCCCTTTTGTATTTGTAGAGTTATATGTCTATTGGAAGATGTCTTGACTGCTTAAAACTTCCAGAATTATGTACAATGAAAGCTATTAGAAACATTTATATGCAGGTATTTATATGTTTAAAATGTAAGCTCTCAACTTTTTTAGGAAATTAGTAAGGTGTGTGGTTGCTTGATCACACGCATTAAATTCTATCACAAACTGCCAAACTATCTTCAGATATAACTGAATCTTGTCATACTCCAAAGGCCAAGGACCAAGAATCTTTGCTCTTCCACATGCTCATCAACATTGGACATTGTTAGTTTGTTGTTTTGTGTTGTGGTTCTTCTGACAAGTATGAATTAGTGTCCTTTGGTTGCTCAACTTTTTTTTTTTAATTAAGATCAATTTTGTTCTCTAACTTTCTTTCTCCTTAGTACTACTCAAAATAAAGTTTGTGGGTGGATGACACCAGTTTGCAAACTTCACCAGTGTGAAATAAGTAGGTGAAAATTCAGAGAAACACTTAGAAACTTTAACAATTCTATATTTACTAAATACAACAAATAAAAACTGAAACTCACATTTTGCTTGCACATCCCTATTTTATTAGATTAGCATTTGATATTCACTGTATGTTCAAAAGAAGCCATCCATAATTATTTGATAAAGAATAAAAACATTGCCCACTTTGGGAGCCCAGGTAAATGTACTAAACTGGAATGAAACAGAAAAGATCAGTAGAATCTCTGGGCAAGGGTGACACACACTTATGAAGAGTTACATTTCTAGCTCATCATTCCTTGTGATCCTAGGTGGGGAAAATAAGGATTCCCTAAGTGAAGATAGTTACTCAGTTGAGGATGTTCCAAGCATTGAACTTCATTTCCAATACGTCATTTTAAAAGTCAAACTATAATAGTCTTTCTTTTTTTAAAGTTTATTTAATTTTATTGCAGTCAGAGAGGAGGAAAGACAGAGAGGGAGATCTTCAGTCTGCTGATTCACTCCCCAAGTGACCACAATGGCTGGAGCTGTGCCAATCCAAAACCAGGAGCCAGAAACTTCTTCCAGGTCTCCCATGCAGGTGCAGGGTCCCAAGGCTTTGGGCCATCCTCGACTGCTTTCCCAGGCCACAAGTAGGGAGCTGGATGGGAAGTGGGGCTGCCAGGACTAGAACCAGAACCCATTTGGGATCCTGGTACATTCAAGGCAAGGACTTTAGCCACTAGACCACCGCCAGGACCATTAATGCTGTTTCTACACAGTTGTTTTGCAAAACAAATGTTATCTTTTCATTCCAACATAGTTGAGGCATGATTGACAGATAAAAAACTGTAAATGCTTGAAGGGTGCTGTGTGCATTTTAATATAATCATACCTAGTTTAAAGATTTCCACAATTAAGCTAATCAAGATATGCATTGCATTGTATCACATGAAATTCAGGACAACTTTTGCTTTTAAAACAAATCAAGCATGCCATAGGATGAATAAATAAATGAATGTAGTTGTAATGTTTTAGAGATGATAAGATAATGGAATAGGGAGAATTTGAAGGTGCACTGAATTAGTGGTAGAAAGGAAAAATAAATATTCCCAGGTGTTTGCTTTAGTTCCTGGGGAGCTGCTTATGCAGTTTTCTAAGACAGAAAATACTGAGGGAGAAACAGCTTCATATGTTTACAGATAAAGAATTCATTATTAACAAGTTGTCTTTGAGATCATATCTGAGACATCCAAATGAGGAGATCATGAAAACAATTAGACACATATGTGGGTTATAGTCTCAAAAAGACTTGGTTGAAAATATTGATTTCAGAATTGTAGAAATGAAGATGGATGAGATTTCCAGGGACATAGAATAGAAAGAGAAAGGACTAAAGCAACCTCTTGTGGCCATCAGAAAGTCTGGCACATGTAGGCCCCAGTCTCCCAAGGATTAACTCCACAGCACAGCTTGTTTCTCAAGGGTGTAACAGGAAAGGCAATCATGGCCTGATACATTTAGCCTGTGGCTTGACTGCAATCTCCTTCCTTAATGCTTCCCCTTGTTGCATGTCCTTGGGGGAGCTTAGGTGTGGCTTAGCAATCTCCCTCCTTCTTGTTTCCCCTTGTTGCATGTCCTTGGGGGAGCTTAGGTGTGGCTTAACCATTGGGAGGATCCTGGGAGGGGCCAAGCAGACTATAAAAGATGCAGCTTAACTTCAAATAAACGGCATTCGGCATTCTCCCCGCACGAATGACCCACTGTGTCTGTGTGTTGTCTGTCTTGTCTGTCTCATAACCCTAGTCCCTCCGCTCGACTTGGAGCTCGGGGTACGTGGCGACGCGGGCGTTGCCAACATCTGGAGGTCCCACCGAGATCGAGAAAGAGAGGATACACGACGAAGGGTCGTCCCGGGAAGCTGGCCAGCAGGTAAGTGGGACGTATTGTAAGACTTTCCTAAACTGGTAGGAGAGGGAGTTTTCTTTTGAAATACAGTTTGGTTTAAGATTTATTGTGAAATATAGTAGGTTTTAGTCTTATTTTGAAACACAGTTTGGTTTAAGATTTGTTGTGAAATACAGTAAGGTTTTAGCTTTATTTTGAAGTATTGTTGGATCTTGGTGTTTTATTTACCCTGCGAAAAAGATGGGTTCTGCCTTCTCCAAGGATAAATTGGCTGCTGAGCTTGAAGAACTTTTATATCGACTGGGGAAGCCAGTTAAAACTAGGATGATTAGAAATTTTGTTAAAGCCGTTCGATCCAGTAGTCCTTGGTTTATTGTTTCAGGGAGCCTGAGTATCCCTGATTGGGAACAGGTTAAGGCTAATTTACAATCCTGCTTACAAAAGGACCCAGATTTCCCTATTACCAACTTTTCTTTGTGGCCACTTGGAGTGTGGGCTAATGAGTGGCAGATCTCCTGTCTTTCCTTCTCTGTAGATCTGCCTTTCCAATAAGAAAATACATAAATTAGAAAAAATCAGTTACTGAGAAGCAGTATTTTGGAAGAAAGCAAATGATAGCCATGGCTGTAATCTTAGCCCTGCTCATTTGACAGCAAATGTTATTTGAGAAGATACATAGCATACATAGGCAGCATCACCACAGAGTTAAAATCCTCAAAAATGAAGTTGCTGTCCTTCAGACAATGCAGGAATTCAAGATGACTGCATTTCTAAGAATTTAGCAGGAGCAGATGAAATACATTATTAGCAAGAGAACTAAATTACAAGGGTCAGAGAAGAAATAAGTAAAATTGAGAATTAAAAAAATAATACAAAAGATCAATTTTAAAAGTTTTATTAAAATATAAAGCTGAGAAACATTAAGCCAGTCTATTGAAGAAAAACTTTAATAAAATTTAAAAGGAGACACTACAGCTGAATGCCCATTAAAATCAAAATGGCTGTTGGCAAAAAGATAAGTGCTAGTGGCAACATGGAGAGAGAAGTTGGTGGTAATGTTCACTGGTCCAGTCACTACATGCAGTAGTACGGAAATCCCATTAAACACTGGATTTGCATAGCTGTATGATCCAGCAATTGCCCTGTTCCAATTCCCAGCCAAAAGACATGAAATCATTATATCAAGTAGATATTTGCTCTGACCTGCTTGTTGCAGCATTGTCCACACAAACCAAGATATGAAAACTCCTAGTTTTCACATTGCCACAATAATGCAAGGCAGATGTTGTAGGAGATCAAGGTGAAATGCCAGGGGGGGTCATTGTTGTGGTGCTGCACATGAAGCTGCCACCTGCAACATTAGCATCTCATATTTACACTATTTCCATCCTTGCAGCTCCACTTCTGATCCAGGTTCTCTGCTGGTGTACCTGGGAGGAACACAGAGGATGGTCAGGTCCCTGGGCCCCTGCACCCACGTGGGGGAAAGCCCCTGCCTCCTGATTTCAATCTATCTCAGTCCTGGCCATTGCAGCTATCTGAGGAGTGAGCCAGTGTGTGGAAGATTGCTCTTTCTCTCTAACTTACACTATTCATCAGTGACTCTAACTTTCAAATAAATAAGAAAATTTAAAAAATAAAGTACTACTGCTTGTCATCATCCCCAAATGGAGTTCTGACTCAAGATCTACCTGCTTTGTTTACAATGGAGCTTCCAATTATGTACCTGGGGAAGGCAGCACTTGCTGGATGAAGCATCCGGGTCCCTGAGACCTCTGTAGGAGAACTGGATGGAGTTCCAAGCTCCTGATTTCTGCCTGGTCCAGCCCTATCTGTTGCAGTCATGTGGGGAGTGAAGCAACAGATGAGGAAGTCTTCCTCTTCTCACTTGCTCCCTTTCTACCTCCCTGCCTCCTTTTTCCTTCTTCCTCCTTCTCTTTGATGCTCTGCCTTTTAGCCCAGGTCTACTGTATTGAAACTCAATTATTTTGTTTAGTGTTGAAACATTTTACACTTACCTCCTTCATCAATCAAGGCACATCATGTCCACTAAGCTCAAGAAAATCCCTTACTGTTCGAACATAATGTCGAAGGGCTTGGATTTGTTGCTCTTTTCTAGGGTATAGCCTTTCAGTAAATAAAATTGAAGAAATTATCATGGTAAAGCTATGTACATAAAGTAGCAAAGATAAAGGACTCAGGATAATGGAGATAAAATGAAACTTTATTTAAAGTAAAGTAAATTCAAGTAACAAAACAATGAAATATTTCAAATAACAGATACTGGAGAAACTCTAAGGGCAGAGAATTTTTAAACTCAATTCAAGTGGCAAATGATGACTTATGAAAAACCTGCAAAATCTATCTCATCTTAGCTTTTAAGATGTGGTACAGATTGGTCTTACATAGATGTTTGGTAGGATGCTTAGCAAATTGAAGCAGCAGTTAGCATACCCAGGCAAATTAGAAAGGTGGGTTGAGTCAAGCACAGCAACAGAGAATCATGGAACTCAGAGTTGCAGACTAAAAGCAAACCTTCACAGCCTCAGTCAGGATTGTTTTGGTTTTGTGGTTCTGACCTTTTGTGGTTCTGAGGATTTTTTAAAATATGTTGGTATGCCAGTATAGGCTGGTCTGACACTGACAGATGTTTACCCATAGGTCAATCCCAGCGGAGAGCAGCCCTTACTCTTCGCAAAGCTCACTTGTCCATGTCAGAGTTGCAACGCTGGTATTTGTATGAAACAAGAGGGGAAAACCGCTAGCCAGATAAAAGCAAATGCGACTGCAGCCTACCTCTTGTCTCTGATGAATTTGCACACACACACAGGTTCATTTACTCTTCTCACATGCACAGTTATGAGGAAGGAAGGAACACATGATCAATCAATTCAAGATAGCCAACTACATGTACACCTGCAGATGCCCACCTGCCATAATGCAGCTTCAAGATTTGCTAATTTTAAATTAGAACTAGAATTTAAATTAAATTAAGAACTGTAACTCATATTAAACAACATTTGAAAGCTGAGTTATTCTTATTTCAATTCTGCCATGACTAAAGCTTGGATCGGCAAGCTTTAGTCATTGCAGTCACTTGGGGAGTGAGTCAACAGATGGTAGATCTTCCTCTCTGTCTCTCCTCTATTTATGTGACTTTACAATAAAAATATATATATATATATTTAAGTACACCATGAGGTTTTCCAAAAATATTTAACTTTTCCACTCCTAGGTGATTGAGCTTGGAATGGCCATATGGCTTGAGGGGCACCTGCTTAGCCATAGATTTGAGTGTCTCAGATGATTGATGACATGTCCCACACTTCCCACTGTGACTGTAGAAGCAGCTTCTGTTCACCTTCGTGTGCATTGTTCAGGAAAGCCAAGGAGTAGCTTGCAGTTTCTTTGATTTTATCCATAAAGCACCCAATTTCCTTCTTTCAATAGTAAGTCTTATCCTCCCACCAGATAATGTACAAGTAAGGATGTTAGGAGGAGTGTAAGGAAAGGCCTGTGCTTAAATATGATGCAGAAACATGCATCAAATGGCTGTTGAAGAAAGTAAGTGGGACCAAATGAATGAGGAAATGGATATTACAATTTAAATCATTTGGGTTCTATATGATTTTGATTGATGTGCCTGTCGGTAAGGGGAGAAGGGGAAAGGTGAGGACAAGGCAAAAGTGAGGACAGAGAGGGCAGAATCTTGCTGGGGTCTGTGCAGTACATGTGAATAATATGAAGGTGTGCAGAGAACAGCTCCCCTGCTTGGAAGTGTCCAAGGGAGCTCCCAGCTGCTTGGCAGGGCCTGGCAGATTTCTCTCTGACCACCTTGACACAATTTCAGCCCCTTTTTGCATGAACACTCAACCAACCCACTATGAATTTTGTAATCTATTGAGACATTGTTTGCCCCTGTGAGATGGCTTTTGCAACCAACATGAGCTTGAAAGTTAAAGTTATTGATAATGTCTTGGTGAGTAGGCCTTTATCTGCGCACAGGAGTACAATTAAACCCATGCCGTTTCTGGACACCTTATTGTGTACCTACCCATTGCCCTGAAATCTGGCCCAGACATATAGCATGCCTTCTGGGAAATGGCTTGATAAGAATTTTACAAACTAATGGAAGTGATGGGAGTACGGGCTGAAACTGCTATGAGAAATATAGTTACTGTGACCCTAAAGGCTATCCTGTTACTGTGACCCTAAAGGCTGAGCTTGCAGGCCTAATGGCCAACTAATGTCAATGACCACTGTCAGGAGCCGCATGCTAGTGCCACACTGAAGCCATGTCAGGAGCCATGTACTAGAGCCACACTGAAGCCATGTTGAATATAGAACTATGGGCCAGGGGAAAACCCCCGGTTGGCTAGATGCTTGGGAAAGAGGTTATGAAACTAATCACACACTTAGCTTCAAATGTTTCTAGCAACTGTTTCAGAATGTGACTTATGCTGTACCTGCCGACATCCTGTTACTGGTTACCTACACTATGTTGATATGTTGGTTACTATTTTTGATATGGTGGCTGCTGAAGAACAATCGGTCTTGAGTCCATGGCCTGCATCCCAGTTTCTCCTTTCGTCCCTGAACCTTAGTTACTGAAGAATATAAAAACCTCAATTAAAATCAATGAACTGACAGCTTGATCAGACATCCTGTCTTGCTGTCCATTCTTCGTGTCTCTTGTCCTTTCATTCTCTCCTAGGTTGGTTGCGACCCTCATTGACTGTCCTGCTGGACAGGACAGACCACAATCCCCATAAACCAAGGTCCCAGACTTATTAACCCATTCATAATTCAAGACAGGGGCCTGGTTGTCACAGGAGGCACCAAGGATAGAGCCCAGAATTGAGGAGAGCAGGTGGGGGCTGGCAAGCCAAAAGAAGCAAGGAATGTATAATCCTCCCTCATTCATCTCTCAAACTGTTGTAAATTGTCCCCTCCTCCCCCCTGAGGCTGTGTCAAATTGCCCCTAAGAGAAAACCTTGTACTGCTTCTGTATAAATAAAGCAGACAGCTTTCTCGCATAGTCCATGATGATCCTGAAATTGTAGTGGACCTATTTCAGAGCACCCTTCTCAAGCTCTGAACTCAGCTAGAGCTCAACTCCAGCAGTATCTGGTCTAGGGTATAAACTTATGAGCAAGTGTTCAAGTGCACATGAAATAGAATGGTCTTAAGGTAGAGGACTCAATGGAAAGACAAAGGAGAGTATCCGAAGTGCTCAGTGAATTGAGCAATCCCCATCCTCAATTCCTGCTGAGCTGTTATCAGGATTCTGCAAATGTGAAGCTAGCTCCCATGGTTTGCTTCTATCTCTCCACCTATACTGTTCTGTCTTCCACAAGGCAGTTGCTGGGGTGTGTTCAATTGTGCCCTGGCCTCCTGAGGGGTGGGGAGGAAGAGAACTCAGGACAATGTATTTCCCGAGTACCTAGGGCTTATAAAGCCTGGATATATTCTTTAGTGTTGGCACCACAGTTTCACCAATGGATTGGGAGGGATCTTATTTTTATCTGGAGACCAGCCTTCACTTGATGCTGTAAGGTCATCAAGATGGTTGCCTTAGATTGTAATGTTGAAATTTATTCCAGGCCAGTGAGCCTGTGTCACTATAAGAAAATCATAACAAGGGCCCAGTGTGATAGCACAATGGTTAAGGTCCTCGCCTTGAACGCACCAGGATCCCATATGGGCACCGGTTCTAATACCAACAGCTCCACTTCCCATCCAGCTCCCTGCTTGTGGGCTGGGAAAGCAGTGGAGGATGGCCCAAAGCCTTGGGACCCTGCACCCACATGGAAGACCTGGAAAGAAGTTCCTGGCTCCTGGTTTTGGATCAGCGCAGCTCCAGCCATTGTGGTCACTTGGGGAGTGAATCATCAGATGGAAGATCTTCTTCTCTGTCTCTCCTCTCTGTATATCCGCCTTTCCAATGAAATAATAATAATAATAAATCTTTAAAAAAGAAAGAAAATCATAACAAAGAATATGATCAGTTCTCTGAGGAAGGCAGTCTAAGTTATTGCAGTGACTAGGAGTTAGCGTTTCAGAACTCCCAACCTGGTCAGGAAATTCAAGACTCTTTCTAACTTCCGTCTATCAGCAGTATTCAGAGTATGGATCACAAGTCCTTCATTTGACATCAGCTAACAAAATATATGTTCATTTGTGGAAGTACAAACCTGCTTTTGCAAAATCTTTGCAGTTTTGTTTGCATTCAAAGTGTCCCCACTGCTGTTTTATCACATTATACTTCACCGTGTAATAAAAAGTGCATGCATTGTGAAGATTCACTAAAGGATACATGTGCCCCCAGGATGAAAATCATATGAAAGTTGAACAAGACTGCCTGGCAAAGAGCTTGTCTGCCTCTATCTCTGACTCCAGCTCACACTGAGGAGAGAAGCTTCATTCTGGGCCTGGCATGGTAGCTTATTGGCTAAAGTTCTTGCCTCGCCCACGCCAGGATCCCATAATGGAAACCAGCTCTAATCCCAGCAGCCCTGCTTCCCATCCAGCTCCCTGCTTGTGGCTGGCAAAGCAATAGAAGATGGCCCAAAGCCTTGGGACCCTGCACCCTTGCGGGAGACCTGGAAGAAGCTCCAGACTCCTGGCTTCAGATTGACTCAGTTCTGGTCATTGCAGCCACTTGGCAAGTGAATTATCAGACAAAATATTTTTCTCTCTGTCTCTCCTCCTCTCTGTATATCTGACTTTCTGATACAAAAAAAAAAAAAAAAAAAAAAAAACTTAAGAGAAGAAGAATGAGAAGAAGAAGGAGGAGGAGCTTCATTCTACCTGCTTAGCTTATGTCATGGAAATTTTCTCTAAGGGAAAAGTGGAGTAAAGACCCTACTGGTGATGGGTTTTGGAGCATTTGTAGTTTCTTATCCAGCTTCTCCTTGGCTTGGGCAGCTGAGAACAGAGCCTGCGGCCTTGCCTTCAGGAAAAGGGGGTGGTCCATCCTTGGCATGCAGGTGCAGGCTTCCTCAGGGTCAGAGAGTCTTCTGGCCTGACTTGCTCCTTACAAAAGTTAGCCAAGGACCACAGCTAGAGGGCGTGTGACTCTCCTGAAGCTTGGATTATCTAAGAATGGGAACTTAGCCTGCTCTGTTTTGGCAAGCTGCTAAAATAGCCTTTGCTACAATTTGCTAGTAGGACCTGGACAGGACACTGGCCCTAGTGTTGTCAATCAGGCAGATATCCCACTAATCCAACTTTTCTCCAACCATGGCTCCTGAGTGTTTGGGGATGCTGTTCTACCTGTTAACCATCACTTGCTTTAATTGCAGACCACAGCAGTTTGTACTTGCAGGGAATGAGTTTCCTCTCACCTCATAGTGGTAACATGAGGGTGTTCAGTACTGTTGGGAGGGCATATGGTCTTCCTGCTAGGGTTTGCCTTCCTTTCTGTCTGTGGATAATAGAATATGCCATCTGCTGGGGTTTCAGCAGCCTGTGAGTAGTGGGTTTGTACAATGAAAAGTGAGGCTGCTACATGTCCTCTTACGGGCTGACATCACTTTGCTTATTTCCTTCATGTTTTCCTCATGTAAAAACATTTCTGCCTACTATATCTAGATGTACTCTGCCTGATTTTTCTTCTTCCTCCTTTTCTTTTGACATTTTTTTAAAATGATTCTTTTGACTTCATCCAGGAAAAGGCAAGGTTAAAACTGTGACAACTGAAGCTCTCCCTGAGTTCTTCACTTGTTCCTCAAGGATGTCCTGGCTAGGGAGCACTTGACAGCAGGCCATGCATTTAAAGCCACTCTGGCCACATGAGCCTCTCAGGGGTCTTCTCCCTGGGTCTCTCCTCCAGGGCTAGAGGCTCTGCTGGGCTATCAGCCTGGAGAGCCTCTTCTTTGTCTTCTGTGTCAAAGCTAGCCTCACAGTCAATGACCATACCCCCTGTATACACAGAACAGCTGGCCTCCTAGAGGAGTTTCCCAGTGTAGGTCAGTTCTTGCATTCTTGCCCTCTTCTTTGGCAACAGCAAGCCTTCCTGTGGGACTCATTTAGCATTAGCCTGTAAAAGAGAAGTCAATGATACTTATGATGGAAAAGTTTAATAATATTGTAACAGCAAAGAGCTTTATATGGCTTAAATGCATATAATAATTTCTAGCTTCTATGGTCCCTAGTACCTTTGTTCTTTTTAACTTTATGTTATTGAAAAGTCAGATATAAAGACACAGCAAGGAGAGAGAAAGATTCTCTGTCTTATAATTCACTCCCCAAGTGGCAACAATGGCTAAAACTAAGCTGACCTAAAGCCAGGAAGCAGGAATTGCTTCCAGGTCTGCCAATGTGGGTAGAGTCCCAAGGCTTCGGGCTGCCCTCAATTGCTTTCGCAGGCCACAAACATGTAGCTAGATGGGAAGTGAAGCAATTGGTTGACATGAGTTGTTGCCCATATTGGATGCCCATGGATGACAGATGAGTCTTTAGCCACCAGACCTACACACTGGGCCCCTCTCTCTATTTCCTTATGGCTGCTTCTGTTAGTGCTGTGTCCAGCTCAGCTGGTGGTGCTCATGAAGCTGGAGGCTGATTAGCTTGTATATTTCTGAAACTGCCAATGTGACTGCTACAGCCCAGACCACATTGATGAGTCAGAGCTCACTCAACTGCAGGATGCAGTGATGTGTTTTCTCTCCTCTTCCTCCGCTACTTTTATTTTCTGGGCCCATTTCTCACTCATTACAGGTATCTCTCTATGTAGGCAACCCATGTGCGTGTGTGTGTGTGTTTATTGTTGTTGTTATTGTTGTTTCTTATCTTCTGAATAAAATGTATTGTACATATATGCCAGATGTACAACTTCTCTCTTTCTGCACAACAGCTTGGAATAAACATTGACTGTGAATATGAATGTATGCAGTAAAAACTGACAGAGGTAAAGTGAGAAGCCGTGAGGGAAGAAGTTGAGGGAGATGTCACAGCTCAGTTTCAGCAAAGGAGAGAACAGTCAGACAGGAAGTCAGTGAGGAACACTGAGCTTCAGGCAAATAACCGCAGAGGCAAATGGACCCACCTGTCCTTCAGGACATGCCGCCTAGGAGCTGCTAAATGCATGGAGCAGTCTACAGATTGGACGACCTGTGAGTTCAGGAAATAATCTTAAAACCTAAGAAAATTTAGTCATACCAATGTCTTTCCTAACTGCAGTGTACAGAAAAAAAAAATCAGTACCCGATAGGGTTGGCACTGTGCTATGGTAGTTTAAGCTACCACCTGTTGTACTGGTATCCCATATGTGTACCAGCTTGAGTCCTGCTTGCTCCTCTCCTGGGTCAGCTCCCTGCTAATGAACATAGGAAGGCTGTGGGAGATGACCCAAGTGCTTGGGCCCCTGCAACATATGGGAGACCAAAATGCAGTTCTTGGATTCTAGCTCCTGGCTTTGTCCTGGCACAGTACTGGCTATTTTGGCACGTGTGCATGTGTGTGTATACCTCTTTCCTATCATAATTCTTGGCCTTTTAAATTTTTTAATAGTGTTTACATAGTTGAGAGTGATGCATCCCCATGTGGGTCTCTGACTAGAGTGGGGAAGGTCAAGGTATGAAGGAATGGGTGTGGGATAAATGTTTCAATTTTTTTCTTTTTTTCCTGTATCTGTAATGTGGTATTGGTTAGGACACAGGGTTGTTTTCACTGCCAAACCACATCACCACTGGGAGGTGGTGGGGTAGTTGTTTGATGATGCGATCATGCGTTAAGTCCCCAATGTGTGGGAGCGTGCCTTGTAGGTATTACTTGAATGACTTTGGTAGTCTGAGATGTTGTAGATTCACTGCTCTAGGGTTGAGGGAATCTTTTCCATGTCTGTTGGTAACAATGTCCACCTGATTGCCTCTACAGTCCCAGACACATGCTGCTAAGTTTGGCCAGGACAGTTGTCCAAACTGTTCTGCCTTCCATCCTCTGATGAGACACTCACCATCCTCTGCTGGCCCTTATGAACTGGCTGCCATGTCCCTTGTCTCTGTGTGCTTTCCCACAGCTCAGACAAGAGGGATTGAGGAGGCCCAGATCCAATATGTGCACTCCAATTGGAATCGCAGAGCTTGTGGTTTTCCCTGTGGTCAGTTTGAGTCTAGTGGTCAGGTTGGGGAGACCCCAAGAAACCTTGCTTACGATGACTTCAGACTTGGTTCTTGTGTACACCAGCCAATACAGGAGGAGATTGGACCTGTCACCTACACTAGTCACTTACACTTGCTAGCTGCCCCATTCTGCAGCTGGCCAAATAGTTCAGGTGATTCAACAGATGCACCAAACTCCTGTCTGAGGGAACCCTATAAATGAGCAGGGCATCTGTCCCAAACACCAAGCCCTGAAGCTCTTCTGCGAAGTAGATGAAGAGGCCATCTGTGTGGTGTGCTGGGAATCTAGGGACCAAAACAGCACATTGTAGTGCCAGTGGAGGAGGTGGTGCAGGAGCACAAGGCCAAATTGCACGGACACCTGGAGCCACCAAGGAAGCATCTGGGCATCATGCAGAAGATTAAAGCCAAGGAAGAGAGGCGGATGACAGTGGTAACGAACTGCGTCAGGACACCAAGGACACTTTCGTAGGTGTGAAGAGGTTCAGATACAGTCGCAGAGATCTTTTCCCAAGACCGGAGTCAGCCCCATAGCCATGACTTCCTGACAGATGCCATTGTGAGGAAAACGAACCACTTCTTGTCAAGCTGCAAGAATGGACCTGACACTGGACCTTGGCACAGCTCATCCAGCCTCTACACTGTCCCCTGATTGCCATGGTGTCCAGCAGAATGGAGGCAGGAGGTTGTCAATGATCCTAAATGCTTCTCAACTGACTGCTGTGCACACCAGGCACAGGGCTTCTGCTCTGGTTGGCACTGCTGGGGGGTAGAGGTGGGTGGGCAGAGGGATTGGGCAGTGGGTGTTGCCTCCCCTAAAAGTATCTGCCTAGTCAGATCTGGCCCCAACCCCATCTCTCATGAAAACCTGATGGATACTGTGGCCTAGCTTACTCCAACCCACCACAGACCCGGAGTCTTCACGCACAGCACAGGGTACTCTAGCCTAGCGAGGGTGATCCTCCAATAACTTCCACCAGTCCTTCCTGTGTCCCACTTGGCTGTCATGCATACTCATGTGTATTGTGACTTTACTCAAGTAACCTCACCTCCAGACCCATTGCATATATTTGCCAACAGGTACTGCTACTTTGTCCAACCCAGCCTGCCCTCAGCCCTGGTTACAGTGCTCAGTAGCAGGAACTGCAGCCGAGCTGGGGAGTACCCAGAGTTCCCCTCCCAGGACTGCCCCCAGTCCCGGATCTTATACCTGAAGGTTGTACTGTGGTCCATCCTGACATGAGTTGCACCCAGTCTGTGGCCTTGACAGTGAATTCTGCATTAAAATCTGCTGATCCATGCCTATTCTGGCTCCTGTACAATTTAATAAGCTTTTAGTCCTGCAGCAACATAGTCCCTTCTATCACATCACTTTTTAATTTTTTTTAATTGGAAAGGCAGATTTACAGAGAGTAGGAGTTACAGAGAGAAAGAGACTCCACGTTCTGGTTCATTCTCCAAGTGGTCACAATGACCAGATCTGGGCTGATGTGAAGACAGGGGCCAGGAGTTCCTTCTGGTGCTCTCACGTGAGTGCAGGGTCCCAATGCTTTGGGACATCCTATACTGCATTCTCAGGCCAGGAACAGAAAGTTGGATAGGTGGTGCAGCAGCAGATACATAAACCAGTGCGCATATAAGATGCAGCACTTCGAGGATTAGCCAGTTGAGCCAATTCACTGACTGCTCAGACCACTACTACTTTCTGAGTGAGTGTCAGCAGGCCAAAGAAGGCATTCTCAACTTTAGAGAGAGGTTGATATAGTTTTCCTTCATAAGATGTAGGCAGAAAGGTAGCAAATCTCTCATGCTTGAGCTCAGTGACTTGAGTTACATTTTGAAAGGAGCAATGCACCCTAAGCCTGAAAGGACAAGGGCAGGCAAGAGTTTGTGGAGCCCCAAAAGGAATATAGTAGCAGCCAGGTTCCTCTCCACCACCTGAGTGCATTTGTATCCAATACAGACAACTCTTAAGAACCCAACAGGACAAGAACAAGGAGGCAAAATTCTCTGGTCTCCAAAGCTCCCACAAATGTCTCCCCTTGGACACTCTCAACTAACAAGAGAAGCTGTGCAGCTCCCTGTGAGTCAGCACCCTGGAACAGAGTGAGGGCTGGCAGCTTCCACGAGGTTTTACTCTGCCTAGCATGCCAATACCTCCAGGACTCCATGCAGTAGCTCTGCACAGCTGTCTCTCTTCCCTGTCGATGGGTCATGTTCAAGTGCAAGAGCTAAGGCAAGGCATGCCAACTACAGGCAGCTGGTGGCATTCTTGTGCTAGGCAGTTTTGGCAAGTAAGCTGCTTAGCATCTTTGCATGTCAGGCAGCAAATAAATGGATTAGAACCCTCATATGTCCTCTGGTTAGGTGAGGCTACAAGGCAGAATAAGGCACACCACAATGGCTGCCATGCCACAGTACCACAAGCTTAGAATGACACACATCCATCTAGAAGCCAGAAGTCAAGTTGCTGGCCAGGGCCATGGTCACTTCTGAGGCTGTCACAGTAACCTGCTGCAGGGCTCAACAGCAGCTATGATTGCTGGACACTCAGCAGTTCCCAGGCAACAGGTGCATCCTCAGTCCCCACTTTCAAATCCCCAGCTGAATGAGCAGCAAGCAGGTGCTTGGAGCCTAATGGAGGGACAGTGGAGGGGAGGAAGGACAGAGAGCAATGGGAAGCAGAGGGCAAAAGCAGCAGGCCACGTTGCTCAGATGCAGTCAGAGGAGCATGCACTAACAGACAGCAGGCCACATGTCTCAGATGCGGTCAGAAAATCATGCATCAACAGTGACTTCTCTGGTGGCCTATAGGAGCCATCTACACTGTGAGAGCCTCAGTATCATGAATATGTTCCAAGGACAGTCATCATTTATTACAGGCAAGAGCTGTTCTCAGCAAGACAATCTCAACTGCTCTAAATAGCTACTCTGGGTGCCATTGAGAGCGTAGATTTTTTCAGTTAGGTTTGCTTGGATCTGTTCTTGTTTTTCATTTATAGAAAGGGCAATATGCTGAATGTCTAACAACATCTGCTTTAATTCCTTTTTTTTTAAGATTTATGTATTTTTATTGGAAGTTCAATATACAGAGAGGAAGAGAGACAAAGAAGATCCTCTGTCTGCTAACTCATTCCCCAAGCAGCCAAAATGGCCAGAGCTGAGATGATCTGAAGCCCGGAGCCTTCTCCGCATCTCTCACATGGTAATTTAGAGGGTGAACCAGCAGATGAAAGATTTCTATCTCTCCATCTATCCCTCTAGAGATTTGCATTTCAAATCTATAAACAAATAATTTTTAAAGCATTCACTTTAAGAGTTAAGTATACATATAGTGGCTATCTGAGTATTAAATGAACAAACCTTGAATTCCACAACTTTCGAGGTTTACAAGGTATTTCTCAATATCACTTATTTCAAATGATTGTTGTAAAATTTCTAGTTTCAATGGCCTTTACTTACTCTCTGAAGATGAAACAACTGAAGAGGAACCCATAAAATGATATATTAGGTAGTCAGTTATAAGACAAAGGAATATTTGCTTCCTCAGTCTCCTAAAATCCATTCCGTTCAGAGACAAGCATCATTAGCCAGCATGCACAGCAATCCTGAAAGCTTTTTCCTTAAGGAGAAATTGAAAGCATGTAGAATGGAACAGAAACCAGCCCTTTGTATGAATAAGGCAAGGTCTAGAAGCTGTCTCCCCACCCATTCCTTCGACCTCCTTTCTTCTGACCCAGCGCCTTGATGTGTGTTGATATCAGCTTCCTCCCTCCCAGTGTGCACCTGTCACTCATCACTCCCAACCTCAGCATAACCCTTCCGCATTTTGACTCACATCATTCTCCATGTGTCTACTAGGGAGAATGAGGAAGGCCATTAAGAATGACCTGCCACTGGAAGGGTCAACAAGGCTAAATGGGCAACAGGAGGAAAGTGAAAGCTTTGGGGACAGAGATGAACTCAGCAGCTGCCCCATCCTTATTATGTGAGCTAGCCAGACTGTTTCCTTGCTGTGGTCTCTCAGACCTCTATCTTACAGTTAGCAGAACAGAAAACAGCTTTGACACAGAGTCTGATGAAGGAGCAGAGACAGTGGTTCATAATTATTTTGGCTTTCAACTTGTTTTATGTTCTTAATGGGTTATTATCTAAAGAAGAAAGACACATAGCAAAGGCTCATTTTATCTAAAATGTAATATAACCTATATAGCTAATGTGCTATATGATCTTGGGTTCAGTCATGTTATGTCTGTTTCTAAAATATGGTAACACTGAACTAAGTGGTTACTAATTCTTCTTTGAGCTGTGCCATGTTATCCTTTTGTTTTTATTTTAAAAGAAGCCTTAAAAATACTTAAAAAAAATTAAATATTGTGCTAAGGCAAATAAAGCTGCCACCTACAATCCTGGCATCCTGTATAGGTGCCGGTTCAAATCCCACCAGCTCCACTTCCAACACAGCTTTCTGCTTAGGCACCTAGGAAAGCAATGAACAATGTCCCAAGTCCTCGGATTCCAGCATCCACATGGGAGACCTAGAAGATCCTGGCTGCTGGCTCCAGGTTGGCCAAACCTTGGCCATGGTAGCCATTTTGCAAGTGAGCCAGTAGATAGAAGCTCTTTCCCTCTTTATCTGCCTCTTTCACTATGTTTTAAAATAAATCTTTTTTTTCAAAGATTTATTTTTATTATTTTTTATGGGAAACGTGGATATACAGAGAGGAGAGACAGAGAGGAAGATCTTCCATCCGATGATTCACTCCCCAAGTGAGTGCAACGGTCGGTGCTATGCCCATCCGAAGCCAGGAGCCTCTTCCGGGTCTCCCATTTGGGTGCAGGGTCCCAAAGCTTTGGGCCGTCCTCGACTGCTTTCCTGGGCCACAAGCAATGAGCTGGAAGGGAAGCGGGGCTGCCGGGATTAGAACCGGCGCCCATATGGGATCCCGGGCATGCAAGGCGAGGACCTTAACCACTTGCGCCACTGCGCCGAGCCCAATAAATCTTTTTTTTTAAAAATAAATAAGGAAATATTTGCTTATTTTTATCTATTTGAAAATCAGAGTAATATACATAAAAAGCAGAGAAAGAGAGATCTTCCAAACTGGGTCATGGACTGGTGTGTGGTGGTTGGCAATGTTCCACGCTAACTAGCCCTACTTAGGAACCCCATGTGTGCTGCTGTATTAGTCAGACCCGGATAGAGCTTCCAATCTCTCCCCTCCAAACCACTAGCTCTCTCCTTTCCAAACCACTTTTTTATTTTTTCTGAAAAAGGTTGTGGAGGATTGGTGTAAATTGCTCTTGAAACGTAAGGTAGAATTCAGCAATGAAGCCATCTGGTCCTGTACTTTTCTTGGTTGGGATCGCTTTAATTAGTTATTCAATGTCAGTCCATCTTATTGGTCCATTTAGATTGTTAACTGATTCTTAATTCAGTTAGGTTGTTAACTACTTCTTGATTCAGCTTCTTGATTCATCTCTTTTAGGTGTTCTGATCTCTTTGCATACAGTGGCTTGTTATAAATTCTAATAATTCTCTGTATGTCTGAGGTATCTGCTGTTTATTTCCTTTCTCGTGTGAGGCTATTTATTAGTATCTTCTCCCTATGTTTTTGATTAGTTGGGCTAGTGGGCAGTCAATTTTGTTGATTTTCTCAAAGAAATAGCTCTTTCATTCGTTGATCTTATGCATACTTCTTTTGGTCTATATTTTGTTTATTTCTTCCCTTATTTTGATCAGGTTGGGAAGAATCGAGGTTTAGGGAAAATGGGGTGAATTCATTGCTTTCAAATTTGCTATTTCTTTTTATTGTTCCTGGGATAAGGGGAGGAACAAAGTGGAAAACCACTCATGATATTCCACACATCCAAGTACCCAGGGACGAGGAGCCACCACTTCATATCAACCCAGAGTCTTAATGGGTACATATTCCAAGGGTTCTGTCCATGGTTCCAAGTAGTTTGGATAGTTCTGAGATGCTGCCAGTTTCACCAATCCCAGGATGACGCCATCCTCAAAATGTACATCGACTTCATTTCAGACAATTTTGATGTCTATTTTGAATTTCACAACTTTGTGTGTGATTTTTGTTTCTGCCAATTTGTGCTATGGATCATGAGAATTCAAATTTCTGTGCTAAGAATCTAATACTATTTCCATTTTCAAAATTACCATTAGTCTCTGAAGACAATTTCCAGTTTTCATTCCCTAAGCTCTCTCTTAGGCTGATATTTTATGTCTTAGCAGCTTACGGCTTTTTACTAATTTGAATGTATACTACTCTTTTTTATTTCTTTAAAGATTTTATTTCCAGATGGAAATTCAGATATACAGAGAGGAGGAAAGACAGAAAGGAAGATCTTCTGTCTATTAATTCACTCCCTAAGTGGCCATAAAGGCCAGAGCTGAGCCAATCTGAAGCCAGGAGCCTAGGGCCTCTTCCAGATCTCCCAACAGGGTACAGGATCCCAAGGTTTTTGGCTGTCCTTGACTGCTGTCCCAGGCCACAAAACAAAGGAGCTGGATTGGACGTAGGACAGCTAGGACTTGAATGGGAGCCCGTATGGGATCCAAGCTCATGGAAGGTGAGGACCTACAACACTAGGCTATTACACTTAGGCCTGAATGTCTTGTGTTCTAAATTATTTTTCACACACATACATACACACACACACACACACTGCTCCCAGAAGTAGACAGCTAAAGATAGAAGGATATACAGAACACGGGGTGCACAGAACAAATAATAATCAGACTCTGGATGGGAAAATTACACAAGGATGACGAGGCAGAGGAACTTTCCCACAATACACTCAATTTCACCGAGTACACTAGGGTGTTTTCCCAACCTGGGTATTATAACCTGCTGAAGATTCAGAAAACAGACTAGTGGATGAAAATATCTCTTAGAAAGTTTAAAGAGGGTTTATCCTATACACTTCATGTTAGTTATCTAAAGTAAAAATGAAATTTGAATTTTTTCATGTTTCAGAAAATTTTTTTAATAATGAGCAATAACAGCACCTCAGTGGGAAGTCTAGAAAAAAAGCTTTAGAATAATCCACTCACTTCCCATTTTTCCCTACAAAGGCCCAAGTTGTGGAAACAGGAGTTAATCAAGAGCTAGAATTCCACAACCAGGCCAACTTCACCTCTCCAGTCAGGAAAGCCCAGAAGGATCCCTCCTCAGGGTCCTTCAGAACGGGCTCAGAGCCTTGTGGGAAATGTAGTCTCTCCCAATGACGTCACCTGGGCTGCAGAAAGGGTCTGCCGGGTCCGGGTCCTTATGCGCATGTGCCGCTCCGCCCACTCCCGTGATCTCCCGCTTGGAAGTCCTTCCGGCTGCCTGGGCTGCTGGGCGGTCCTGGGGTTGGAGTGTGTTGTGGTTCCAGGTGCATGAGAGAGCGCGGAGAGAGGCCGGCAGCTCTGGTGAGGGGCGTGTGGGCGCAGGGAGGTGGGGGGCTGTCGGGCTGCGATTCCTGCCCGGCAGCCGTGGGCTCCCCATGTGGGGCGCTCGGGGCGAGGTTCCCGGGGCTGCGCCCGGGCCGACTGGGGGAGCTGTGTCGGCAGGCTGCGAGGTGGCTGGGGCAGGAGAGCATGCAGTCCCAGCCCCGCCCCTGCCCTGCGCCCCCTGAAGGGGCGGCAGGGCCAGGGACCCCCGTTACAGGCGGGTCTCCCCAAGGGGCAGTTGTGTTGGTGAAGTTCCTGGTGCAGTGGGGAGACTGCCATTTTCTGTAGACTTACTTTCCAAGGTCGGTGGGTTCGCAGAGGGCGAGTGCAAAGAGGAAGTTGGTCCTGTCTTATTTGGGGTAATGAAGGTGTGGCCCAGTGGGTGTAAACCTGTACTTAGAAATCTCCCCCGAAGGTGCATCCCTGGGGCCATAACCTTCACTGGCTTCACAGAAGAGGCAGAATGGCCACTCAGAAAGGTGGCGATCTCAGCTCTGCATGGCCCACGCAATTGTGAATCCTGTTCTCTTGTACTGCACCAGGGACGTGTCAAAGACTGAGCGACCTCGACGATGGAGGGGGATGCGGTTGACTAGGCAGGATAGGCAGGGACCTAGGAATGTGACCTGCTGTAGGGGTGTTTAGGGGTGTTGAGGGGTACAGGGCCTGCCTGTCAGGAGGAGCACTCTCCAGGGTCTAGAATTCACTTCCAAGCATTCAGTCTCCCCTCATTGTGTCTGGAGGCAGAGTCTTCTCAGATCTAGCTACCGCCAAATTTGGCCTGTTGGAATATGTTACTAATGTTTCCTCTATGCTGGCTCTGTTGTAATAGTTAAGGAAAAGCTTGCCAGGCTCTTCTGCCATTTAAGAAGAATGTCAATTTATTGATTGTTTTGAAATAAGATTTACTTATTTTTATTGGAAAGGTGGATATCCAGAGAGGAGGAGGGACAGAGAGGAAGATCTTCCATCCAACGGTTCCCTCCCCAAGCTTCCGCAACAACTGGAGGTAAGCCAACGCGTATCCTGGAGCCAGCAGCTTCTTCTGGGTCTCCCCCATGGGTACAGGGTCCCTAGGATTTGGGCCACTTTCTGAGGCCACAAGGCAGGGAGCTGGATGTGAAGCATGGTAGCCGAGACTAGAACTGGCACCCCTTTGGGATCCTGGCTCATTCATGGTCAGGACTTTAACTACTTCTCTTTGGTGCCTAGCCCCAATTTGTTGATTTATTTTTTATTTGAAAGAAAGAGTTGGAGACCTTCCATTTATGGTTCACTCCACAAATTCCCACAGCAGCTGGAGCTGAGCAAGTCCCAAGGCAGAAGGCCCCTTTAGGTCTCCCATGTGGGTGCAAGAGCCCAAGGACTTCCAACATCCACCATTGCTCTTCCAGTCCATAACCAGGGAACTGGATAGAAAGCAGAGCAGCCAGGACATCTTGAAGCTTAGCCTTCTATACCATGGTGTTGACTCCCACAATTTATCGTTTTGATGTTTCTGTAAAAGAAAAAAAGTGTCAGGCTTTGTGTGTTGAGCTATGTCAGTATTTATTGTAAAGTGAACCAGCTCAGACTATTGACCAAAGAAAATGCAGTCTTCACTATAGATCTATGGCTCCACATTTTGGTTGGGCATGGCTGGGCAATTGGGATGACTAACTGAAGTGTTAGTGTTCTGGTGCCTAGGCTGCTCCTGATAGATTAAGGCTGCTTCTGGCAGTCTCTGCTGGCTGCTGCATTCACAGTGCAGGCGCTGATGTCTTAGTGTGTGTCCCAGAAGGCTAATGCCCCAATGCCAGCTAAGCCCAGTGTCACTGTGAGACCACTGTGTGAGCACTCAGAGATGTGACCGTGAGTGCCATCAAGGCAGAGTGTGTCTAAATGTGAGCAGGTACTGTTAGGTTATAGCAGGTTTTTCTTTGGGAAGAGCTGTAATAGAAAGACTCACTTGGATTCCTAGGTGGTTTCTCTGTATTAATAAAGATCGTGGTTTCTATAATCCAAGTATATTTCTCTAACATGAGTTTTAGTGAAGAGTGTATTTCTTCTGTTGTTGAAATTAATTAATTGTTCGGGGAATGATCATTTTTGCTGAATAGGTGTTTTAAGCCACCCAAATCAGTTATGTAGCTAAACTGGATCAGGTAATAGACTTGTGTGTATCGCTAGTGGGGTATTTGTTGCTTTGATTTGAGGCCTAAAAGATTGTTACTCCAGCTCATGTACAGAGTCTGGGCAAGAACGTCTTGAACCACACCACACCAGTCTCTCCTGGTTATGGTCCATTCTCCTTCTCTCCCAAGGATGCTTCCCGAGTTCTCCATATGTTTCCAAGAAGAGCAAAAAGTGTACACTTCTCTGGTGAGCTGTTTACTTATTTTTTATTTTGTGTTGTGTTTTAAGAACTTGTTAGGGGCTGTGAAATAAAATGAAACTTTTGAGGTAGGTCCATTTGAACTTTAGGGAGCTGGACATAAGATTAAGATAAATAAATATAAGCAGGTTACAAGCCCCTAGAGTCTTCTAAGTTAGATGCAGATTTGGTTGAAAAAAGTGTCACACATGTAACGTGACTTGGTGGGGTCTCAGAAGACAGCATGACAAATCTGACGAAGACTGGCTGGCTCTGATGTCTTAAATACCATCTATTTTGCCCACAAAGCCAATATTGTGGGAAGTTTTTCAGTGTTAATGTGCAAAAGAACATTCTCCACTCTCCGCATTAGAAATGGTTACCGTAATGCTAAATACAAGTAGAGTTTTCTCAAGTTTCTCCAGTTGTGTGGTGCCGGGCAGCTTTTGAACACAAATAAATCCTGGACTGGTTGAAGTACTGACTGGGCCACAGGGATTTCAATAGCTCCATGCATGTCTCTGACGTACAGGTGTGGGCAGGATAGACAGCAGACTCTTCAAAGTTAGATTTGTTAGGAACAGCCCTGCTGCTCATCTATACTTAAAAACACCCAGGAAGTCTTTAGTTAGCAATAGCTCAAGTTGTCATTGAATCCAGAGACTATTTATACAGTGTTTTCCTTGAGTCTTCTGCCACTGTGGAAGCTACCTTTCACATTACATGTGGCCTTTCAGCCATGATGTCAGAAAGAAGTTTTCAGCTAAGGCCTTATGACCTGCCTGTGTGTACATGCCAGCTTGGTGAAATTGCTCTCCATGATCTCTTTCTGAGATTTCCGTTCGTTCCTGTTGGTTTGCTCTAGTGCTGTTTGCTGTTCCCCCGTGTTTGTCTGTTATGTTAGTTTTGCTTACCCTAAAATGTCTTTGCATTCCTTCCTTCTATAGAATTCCGCTGGATATAACATCATAAATGGAAGGTTTCTCTCTTCTACAGTTTTGCATGCAAGTTTTCCTTTTCCTCATGCTGACAGTAGCCGTATGTGCACATGGTCTACCTAAGATGCCATGTGCTATTTCTCCTTTGGCTGCTTCCTGGGTCTTGTCTTTTACCTTTGTGTGTCAGCAGTTTGTCCCTTGCTTGGAGAAGTTTTCTTGGTGTCCATCATGACTAGGCGTTATCAGACTAGCTTGAATCTATCAATTGATGTCTTTCTCAAAGTTTTAACTATTGCTCTGCAACATGCATTTCCTAGTGAAACTACAATTACGTATATGTTGGATTGCTTTCTGGATTGCTCCAGTACAAAGACATTAAGGTATCTCTTGATCTAATTTCAAGTTCCATTGTTTTCTTTTCAGTCTAGTCTAAGCCAGCAAGTGAATTTCCCTTTTAGTTTTAACTCTAAAATTTATGTTTTTCTTGTTTGTTTTTTCTTTTCTTTTAGTGTCTGTGCAAAATACAGTATTTTTATAACTTGTGGTACTTGGAATATCTGGGTTAACTTGTGTTTATTTCTACTTGTTTTTCCACTTGTGTTGGAGTAATATATTCAGACTTCTTTACAATTACTCTGAATTTCATCCTGTAAATTGTAAATCATATCTTTTCCACAGTGGAAAAGTACTTTGTGTTCAGCAAAGCAGTTCACTGGCTGGACTCATGTTCCAAACTCAACCTTGGCTTTGTTTGTTTGTTTTGTTCTCCCGCAATTATTACTACCTGTTACCTCCATTTTTTTCAGTTTCCAGTGGTGCTTCTTTTTTTGGTCCTTTTGAATTCTCTTGCATGTATTTTAGTCCTCTGTTAATCGTTCCATTGACGTTCTTGGCTTCTTCCCTTGGTTAACTCATCCCCCCAAAATCCATGGTTATCTTGCCACCTTTAAATTTGGCCCTCTAGCAATCCAAGCCAGTAAAGCTGTTTATTTCTTTTATCTGTATGCAAAATGGTGAGCATTCTCTAGTAAAGCACCCACAGTTTTCTAGGAGTTTGTACTTTAAGTGTTCTTCCAATGTAGTTTCTGCTTTGCTTATATATTTTTCTCGAGCTCCTCAAGTGGTCGTGCTGTGAATTTTGATCAAATTTGTAAAACTTATTTCTATTTTATTTTGGCAAACTTTACATAGTTGATTAGGGCACAGAGGGTCAAGAGCTACAGGAAAGTGGGTAAGATGTTTGTTTCCACATTATTATGATTAGATCTGGGGAAGGGGAGAGATAAAGTGAGAAGCCACACCCAGCCTCCCACCCATCCCAGGTCCCTGATGTGAGGCATGCTCTGAGGGTCCTGCTCAGGTGTTTTTGATAGTACAACAGTTCTGAATTTCTGCCGATCTCACCATTCTAAGCATGATGAAATCTCTCCAGAATCACTGCCAACACATGGCTGGGTTAGTTAGTTGATTTGTTCTGTCTTTTCTCCTCTGTTGTGGTACCTGGTGTCCTCTGCAGGCTCTGATGGACTGCCATATCCTCCATGTGCACCTGGATATGCTGTTCACTGTTCCATCTGAGGCTGTGAGACAGCTCAGCTTTGACACTTGCACTCCATGGTCAGACCATGGGAAGCTGCACTTCTCTTCATCTTTGGGCTTCTGAGATCAGCAGTTCAGTTGGAGGGATCCTGGAAGAGACTTTGTCTGAGGTGATCCCAGACCTGATTCTTGTGTGTGCTTGCCAGTACAGTGTTCATTCAGCAGAGTCTGTCACCCGAATTAGGTTGTGCATATGATGGTGGTTACAATTGCTGAGTCAGTTCTATTTCCAGCCCTATCTTCCACATGAAGCAAAGGGTGTTGCAGCCCAGCCTGATTATGCCCACCATACACTTGGCCCTCATGCACACCAGTGGGAGCTGAAGCCTAGTCAGGGCGACCTGCATAACCCCCACCACGGCCTCCTCCTTCCCTGATCCCTATCTTGCCAGTATGTATAGCATACTGGTCAAGTCTTTCCCACATCCCATTTAGCTCTCCTACATGTCAATGGGCATTGAAGCCTAGTTCAACCTAACCAACTCCACTATCCAGCCACACACAGGCTCTTGGGTGCCATTCTGTCCTGCCACCCCTGCCCCTGTCCTGGTTCTCATGCTCTCCAGTTTGAATGGTAAGTCAAGAAGGAGGTGCCCACTGTTTCCCTCCTGGGCCACTCCTATTCCCAGATGATGCACTTTCCAGGTGGTTCTACAGTTTAGCTTCACAGAATTAGCCCCCTATGCCAGCCTCTGCCAGCTGGTGCTGCAGCAAAGTCCAGCCAACTTTCATCTACTCTAATTTAGGTTGCCCCAGGAGGAAGTCAGCCCAACCTGGCTTTTCCCTGATCTAGCTCACATGAGGCCCACGGGCTTTGTAGTCCTGCCCAATCTGGTCTGCCCCCATCCCAACTCACGCTCTCCACTGAGAGTTGTGTTCCTGCAGGGGAGCCCTCACATTCCCCCCTACCAGCTCTACTCCTCCCCCGCCGGTCTTGCATGTGCTGGTTGGGTGTCATGACCAGGTCTGGCAAGGCCTGCCTCACCTCAGGTTTTGCCAGTGGGTGCTGTAGCCTGGCCCAGTCCAGCCTGGCACGGCCCTTTTCCCTATTCCAGTTCAGGTTGGTAGAGGCTAAAGCCTAGACCAGTCCAGCCGGCACCCAGTTCCAGCTCTTATGTGTACTGCCATATGTTGCACCTGGACCCAGCCTGACCTACATTCCATTCTTGGATTTGCCAGTGGGTGATGTAAACAGGTGCTCCTTGGTTTGCCCCTGATCTGCACCAAATGTATGCCTTTGGGTACCATTTCCTGGCTCTTTCTGGGCTGCTCCCTGTCATGGTATTTGCACTCATCTGCATGGACTATGTCCTGATGGAAGAGTTTCCCTGGCTGGTCCATCAGAACCATTCCCAATGCTAGATCTTGCACACACGGGCGGGTTCATGAGCCAGCCCTACTTAGTCCACCTCGTGATCTAGCAAGAACAATGAATGGCCTTTCCTGACTGGCTTTCAACCAAATACGGTTATTATTGTTGGGTATTACAGCCCAGTCTAACCTGGTACATACACAGACACAGCTGACTACTGGCTCAGCAGGGGCAAAAACTTAGCCTAGCCCATTCTACATCTACCTTGGTCCTCATGAGCACCAGTGGGTGCTGGGGTCTAGCCAGTCTAGCACACCCAGCTCCAGTCCACACTTGTGTTATGGAATGCTGTAGCCATATCCAGACCAGAACACAGCTCCCATTCCAGCCCCAGTGGGAACCCTAACCCAGGCAGGACAGTCTCTTAGTTTCCCAAGTAAGTCTGTTTCCAGTTATAGATCTTTATACTTGGCAGTGGTTGCTCTGACCCAGCTTGGCCTAGTCCTTCACCTGTCATGACCTTTGTGTTTAGATACTGTAGCCTGACCTAACCAGCCTACCCCGATTCCTTCCACTCACTGGCAGGTGCTGGAACCTGGCCCTGCTCTGTCTGCTCCCCTCCAAGCCTCATGCAGTCTGGTATGTGTGACAGCCTAGCTGAGCTTGACCTGTGCTCCTGCACAGTTTCTACTATTGCCAATGAGGTAAGGTTGGCTTGGCCCTGCATATTCACCGCCCCCCCCACAAAGCCAACCCACACATCAGCCAGCAATTGGAGTTACCCTGCTCAGGCTGTCCAACACCCAGGCTGAAACACGTGCTCACCAGTGGGAGCTGTGACCCCCAATAGGTTCTCCAGCTTCTTTTGTTCCCCCACTTGGTTCACTCCCTGACCTAGAGCTCACATATTCCAGCACATGCTAGGTTCTTGCCCAGAATAGCCTGCTACTCCATCTTTGTATCTGTATGAGCTGGAGGATGTTGCAGCTCGGCCTGCCTCATACCCTCTGGCAGGATGGGCATGCAGGTGCTGCAGGCTGGACCTGCCACGTTGTCACCAGCCCCAGACCCATGAGTGTCATTGGGATCCGTAGTCATTCCTAGCTCAGCCCAACTCAACCCCATCTCGTGAACTAATCAGCAGGACTTATATTTCCACAGAGCTGTGCCCATTTATCCCCTGCAGAATCTACCCCCAACCTGGTTCTCTCTCAAGGTGGCTGGTGTCATGACCTTCCTATTTTGACTCCCTCTTGTACCAACACTCAGGCAGGTACTGGGATCCAACCCTGTAGAAAGTCCCTCAGCCATAGCTTTCATGTGAACTGGTGTGCGGCAGTCAGCAATGTTCTATGTTAACAGCCCATCTTAGGACTCCCATGTGTGCTGATGAATCAATCTGACCCAAATAGATCATATAGACTCTCCAAGCCAAACAGCCAAGTCTCATTCCCCATTCTTGCCAGCAAGTTCAGTGACCCCATCCCTGGGATTCACATAGGATTCACCCTCACCTACATTCACATTGGCCTAATCCATTGCTGTCTTTAGGCAGCAATTACATACACCAGAAAACTTAGCACTCTTCTCTGGGTGGCCAGCAGGTGGAGCCTGGTGTGCTTTGGGCACACTGGCCTCCCATCAGCCAGGACTTGATCACTGCAAGGTGATGGTGCCCATGGGCAAAGACACAGGCATTGGGTCCTACCTGGCTGGGATACTCTCTGCAGCCACCACACTGCCGAGGGCTCCTTCCACCCCAGACCGCAAGGTTGAACTCGATTAGATTGTATGATTGATTTCTCAGCAATCATGCAAAACCCTTTACCATGAGTGCTACATACCTTGTTACATAGTTGGACTGCTTTTATAACAATCTGTCTTTTCTTAATCTCTCCTGTGTGTCTGTGCTTAGGTTTTCTCTGTCAGTTACTTCTGATTTCTATCTTGTCTTTGGTATGTCAAATCAAGTCTTCTATAGGAGTAATTAGTACTAGACAGAAATAGGAGTATGGCCAGGACTCCTTTGTTGCCCTGGTATTTTTAACTTGTTTCATGGTTTTGTGATTCACAGAGTTCATCTTTGACTAAGAGTGTTTCTCCAGGTAGTAGTATCCTTGTTTGTGATTTGCAGTGTATTTCCGCTGATCTTTCCAGCTTCTGTGCCGTACTTATCATCGCACGTTTTGCTCCTTCAAGTTATAAAACCCATATCAGATTAGTATTGTGTAAAGAGTTTGAACATCAGAGCAAATGTGTATTGACTTACATTTACTTTTCCAATGTCTGTTATTCTTTTGTATCTACCCAGAATTCCATCTCTTAGCATTTTTCAATAAGATTTTGGTGTGCATTGATGTGAGTGTAGTCATTTTTAAAAGTTGTTGTTTCCTGATTGAGAAATTTGAGTGACAGAAAAATAGAATCACCTGCACAACAATCGAGAGAAAAAGAGAGAAAGCTCTTCTATCCAGAAATATATAGAGAAGGAGGAGAGACAGTGAAGAAGATCCTCTTCCCGTTGATTCACTGTTCAAGTAGCCTCAACAGCTGAAGACAAGCCGATCTGAAGCCAGGAGCCAGGAGCTTTTTCTGAGTCTCCCACATGAGTGCAGTGTCCCAGGCTTTGGGCCATCCTCAACTGCTTTCCCAGGCCACAAGCAGGGAGCTGGATGGGATTATCAAAAGGATTACCCTGATGTGCTACCACATTGCCCGTTAGAGTTTTGTAATGTCTTCTGTTATCTTTGGTGTGGTGGTTTGCGGTTTTCTAGGTCTTGCAGATGGCATTGTCACATCATTTGATATATTTCTGGTTTTTGATGTAGCTGCTTAGTGTTATAAACTTTCCTTTCAGTATTTCTTTTGCTATATTCTATAAGTTTTCATATGTGGTAACTATCTTGGTTTGATTTGATTTGAGGAATTTCAGACTTTCCCCTTTGATTTCTTCAGTGTTACCTTCCTTGTTCCTTCACTAATGTTTATTCATTTGCTGTGTATCTGTAATTTTTGAAGTTTCTTTTGTTGGCTTCCAGTTTTATTCAATTTTGGTCAGAAAAGATATCTGATATAAATTTTGAAAGATATATTTATTTGTATTGGAAAGGCAGATCTACAGAGAGGAGAGACAGAAAGAGATTCCATTTGCTGGCCCAGCTCCCAAGTGGCCTAGGCGGCATGAGCCAAGCCATTCCGAAGCCAGGATTCTCTTCCAGATCTCCCATGCAGGTGCAGCATCCCAAGGCTTTGGGCTATCCTTGACTGCTTCCCCAGCCCACAAGCAGGGAGCTGGATGGGAAGTGGAGCAGCTGGGACATGAAGTGGTGCCCATGTGGGATCCCAGTGCATGAAAGGAAAGGATTTAGCTACTGATACTTGCGCTGGGCCCTTCCCAGATCTTTCTAAGGCCAATCCTCTGGTGATTAACTCATTGTTATTACTTATCTTGTGAAAGATACCCCTGTTGTGAAAGATAGTTTTTCTGGGTATAGTATTTTTGGTAGCAGTTTTTTTTTTTTCTTTCATAGCTTGGAATAAATTATTCTCTCTCTCTGTCTTTTTTAGCATTAATTTTATTTGAAGAGAGAGGTTGAGACTGAGAGGTATTTTGAGAAATGGTTCACTCTTCCAATGACTGAGTCAGGCTGAAGCAGGGAAGTGGATTGTTGTAGAGCATCAGATTCAAGCCAGCACTGATGTGGGGTACTAGCCCAGCAGGCAGCAGTTGGACATGGAGCATCATTCTATCTCCCCCTACTTCTTTGCTGAGATGCTCTAATATTGGCTCACTGAAATGTGACTGGACAGTTTTCTCTTGCAGTTCGTAGAATGTTCTTTCTGTGTTCCACTTATGACAGTTTAACTATAATGTGTCACAGGGAGTTTTCTTTCTAGCCATGTCTGTTAGGAGACTGTGTACTGTGATGCTTGCTTGCATCTTTCTCCAGATTGGGGCTATTTCAGCTGGTTTTCTTTTCCTTTTGGCTTTTTCTTTCTTTCTTTGGTGTGTGTGTGTGTGTGTGTGTGTGTGTGTGTGTGTGTGTGTGTGTGTGAATAGGAATTCTGTACTGTCAGGATTAATTGAACAGACAATAAGAAGATGCTTAATGGAAAAATGCTTTTATTAATCTACACTGCAGCCGTCATCCACACTTTGAGGATAACACACTTTGAGAATACACAGACTTTTATACCCGAAAAGAACAAAGGTGTTGCACAAAAGCTTTCATGAATCCTTATCTTATGTGAAGCTAGCAATTCTTAGAATAGTTATTCTTGGGCCCAGCGTGGTAGTGTAGCAGCTGAAGCCCTCACCTTGCACACGCTGGGATCCCCTTTTGGGTGACGGTTCTAATCCAACAACCCCGCTTCCCATCCAGCTCCCTGCTTGTGGCCTGGGAATACAGAGTTTGGCCCAAATGTTTGGGACACTGTACCAGCATGGGAGACCAGAAGAGGCTCTGGGCTTCTGGCTTCAGGTCGGCTCACCTCTGGCTGTTGAGGCTGCTTGGGGAGTGAATCATCAGACAGAAGATCTTCCTTTCTCTCTCTCCTCCTGTGTATATATTTGACATTCCAATTAAAAAAACTTTTTAAAAAAGAATAATTCTTCTTATATTAGTAAAGCCAAAAAAGTAAGAGAGAAGACATTACAGCACATGTTGGTAGGCTTTTGTCTGTTATTTACAACTCAAGGAAATCATGCGAGATAATACTGAGGCCAGTGACGCGCTCTCCTGTTATTTCTAAGCAGAGGGAGGCACAAAGGAGAGATAGCACTGTGGATTTCGGTCTGCCACTTGGTGTTCCAAGGTGAGACAGAAGCCCAGGTGTCCCTGGCTGTGAATAGCTCCCTGGTCCACTGATGCACTCACCTCTTTCCTTTCCCCCTGTGGTTTATATTTTGAAGCATGATTACATTGACTGCGTGTGGATGATGAGTTAGGGCTTAGATTTGCATGATTCTCCTGCAGACTTGGCAAAGATAACTTAAACAAATAAGAATCAGTATGAAAGTATACAGCAGTGCCAATAACTAACTATTTAAGAGATCTAAGGCAGAAACACCAACGGCAATGCTTTCCAGTAAATTAGCTCCTGAAATTTCTTTTAGTTATTTGTCAAAAGTTTTAGAAATTTGCTCTGACCAGCGGAGCCAGTAACATGCACAGAGAGTGTCTGGGGATGAAGCATCAACAGGAGACCAGTGATGGTAGAAGTTTCTGCAAAGTCTCTCTTCATTGCTCCTTCACTTCTCCTTCATTGCGCCTTCACTCCCCCCACACCCCCCAAGTCTAATTTAACCAGGAAATTGGATACAGATGAGTCTAATTAGTGTAGGCATTTTTAGCCACAAGCCCAGTTCCTATTCCTGCCCAGCTTAACTAGCACTAATTAACTCCTCAGCCCACAACAGAAATTGAATCTGTTTTGACCAGTAGAATGCCAAAGTCGGTATTATTATTCTGGTGGGACAAATGCGTTGCACTGAGCTCACTGAGTTCTCTCCCAGCCCTGCATATGCACAGCTCACTGTTGTCCCTGCAACTGAACGAAATGGCACCTGATGTGTCACTTCCATAGCTCTTGATCTACTGGCCGTCAGGCTTGAGGGCTACTTGAACCTATCTTGGGTGCAACCTATAGGAGGCCATGTTGTTGCAGTTCACTGAGCCAGAAATGAGTTCACTCCCAGCTAAGTGCATGCACAATAGTGTCCATAGCCTCTGCTTCCCTATAGGCTGTGAATTCTACCCTGTTCCCACACTTCCTGTCTGTAACCTGAAGCTCTGTCTGCTCCTGGTTGAGTGAAATAGACCAACAGGATGGGTGGTTCTTTGTCTGGGTTCACCTCCTAAGCGTCTAGTGACACTTTCCACCTTGTTGCTGGTGGAGTTCTGGCTACTGGTACAGTTCAAATCACCACTCACTGAATGCTGTTGGATTATTAGTCTCTGCAACACCACACCATTGTGTCTGCTACTTTCCTGTTCTGTGAATCTCCAGGTGCCCCACTGCTGCCATTCTGTCCTCTCCTATTTTCTAAAATGTACCCTCTCTGCTTCACAGTGGCTAATGTCTCTCCTGTTTAAACGTGTCCTTACCCTATTCCTCCATCTTGATTCTCGAATATTGGGTTTAATTCCTGAGTTCTCAGTGGACTCCCTTTTCCAGCTGGCCACCAATGCACCTCTGATTATTGATCTCTGCTGCAGTATCTGATCACTGGAACACTCCCTGCTGTCTCCGTGGCTTCCCCATGTCTACAGGTCTCTAGATGTCACTCTGTCACTTGCCTGACCTCTCCTGTTTCCCAAGATTGCACCCTCTCTACTTCACCTTTGCTTGTCCTTCTCTGTTTAAAACTACTCTTGCTGTATTTTGCCTCTTTGCCCTCTCTCCTGCAACTTGTAGTCTGAGTTAGCTTACTCTGGTATTGGATCTTCTGATTTGGAAACAGGAAACAGGCACTATGGGCTGTGCTTTGTAAGTGGTAAATTGTCTATCATAAGCCGTTGTGGTATTCTGCAGATGTTTAGACTTCATCAATAGGATCATTCCAAGATTACAATGGAACACGGGGAATGTTTAAATTAGATGAGAGAGAAAGTATGCAGTATGAATTTGATTCAGACTCAGTCACTGAAGGATCCTGTTACTGACCTACAAGGCCTTTTGTCTCCTTGATACCAAAATGTCATTTAAAATATCTCCAAATTTACAGTAACATGACTGAATTGTGTGTGAGTTCTTCACTATCGGGTAGGTGAATTTCTGGGTTTTTCTGGTGTCCTCTCAGAAAATTGTTGTTTTTCTCCATTCTGTGTGCTATGCCTGCCCAGTTTCCTTCTTTGACTTTACAGAGCTTTATACCAATCCTAGTTTCCAAGGGCAGTGGGATTCATGATGGAAGTTAGGATATGGATAAAGGTAATTTTTTGAAAAGATTTATATATTTGAAATGCAGTAGAGTGTGTGTGAAAGAAATTGATCTATCCAATGGTTTAGTCCCCAAATGGCTATAATGGTCAGAGCTGAGTCAGGCCGTAGCCAGGGACCAGGAGTTTCTTCTGCTTCTCCCACTGCCACACAGGTTTAGGATACAAGTACTTGGATTGTCCTCTGCTGCTTTTCCACATGCACTTAGAGGAAGCTGGATCAGAACTGGAACAGCTGAGGACTGCATCTGGCACCAGTAATGGATCCCAGCATCACAGGCAAACCTTTAGCTGCTCATCCACAACAGTAGCACAGATCCTGTCTCTTCTAACAAAATTGTTTATGCCAAAGGAAGGAATATGCCATGTGAAATGGTATTCACCATAAAGAGTGCTTCACTGCCCAAATTCTCTTTCTATAGGTTCACATTAGAAGCAGGGAAAAGTGGTTAGGACTTGTCCTTGCTGTTGGGTTTTGTTGTTGTTGTTGTTGTTGTTGACACTGATCAGATATGAGCAGTGCTACATCATCTTCTAATGACTGAATTGGAATCTTTATTAACTAAGCTTGGTGATAATAGAGCATAATAGCAAATCACAAGCCCATACGACAATCCAACCAATCATAATCCAGTGAATCATAATTCCCAAAGGAACAAATGGTCATTATCATTTATTCTATCCATTAACTGAAAACCTATGTCCCTGATTCCCCAACAATATAAGTTATCTTAAGAGACATGCAACGGATAACCATTGCTTCATCTAAACAGTACACAGGGACCATGCTCAGGGGATCACCTGGGTTAGCCAAGAGTCAAGTTGCCAGAGTATTGGAAACACCTGGCCAGAAAGAGAGTGAGAGCCCCTGCCTCATGGGCCTTTTAAAGGGGCTGGGAGGGGAGTGGCTGCATGACAATGCAATACTGTCCCTTCTCAGTTGATAGGTGAGTCACAGGTCAGTAGGAGTGAATACCTAAGTGTTGTGGGCTAAGGAGTTGATTAGTGTTCATTGGGATGGGCAGGAACAGCAACTGGGTTTGTAGCTAAAAATGCATAGACTAATTGGACTTGTCTGTATCCAATATCATGGCTAAATTAGGACGTAGGGGAAGTGGTTGAGGATGGAATTATCATTCCATTGCTGGTAGGACCCACCTGCAGGATAGAGGGTGAGGGACACAGCCAAATTTCATTTGCCCACCGTCAATGGGTCCTGGCTATCACTGGCCGTACCTCATAACAGATGATATTAGTTTTCTAATATGTTAGTCAAGAGGACATCTAGTACCATGAGGGCCAAACTAATTAGACAGCTCTGCTGGACAAGTACTTGGGTGAATAGAGACTCATATAAGTCAGTAGAGGAAGATAGTCAATTGCCTAGAAAAATACTTATTGACAGGTTCTTGATGATGTGGTCCTCAGTGGAGGGATAAGGTTTCATATCTGAGAATCTGCATCACTCCCTAGCACATTTCCATTACTTTATTCTACCCTTATTTCTGAAAATGGAGCTCTCTGAAACTTTTTCTGTCATCACATTTTATATTTAGAGATAATGTCAATGCCTGATGTGTCCTGATAACTCTTTCCTAGCTCAGCAGTCAGGATGTTAGTGCACTGTAGCCTAGTGGCTAAAGCCCTTTCCTTGAACACACCTGGATCCTGTATGGGCGCTGGTTCTAATCCTGGAAGCTCCACTTCCCATCCAGCTCCCTGCTTGTGGCCTGGGAGAGCAATTGAGAATGGCCCAAGGCCTTGAGACCCTGCATCCATGTGGGATACCTGGAGGAAGTTCCTGGCTCCTGGCTTCAGATAGGTGCAGCACCAGCCTTGGGGCGTGAATCATCAGACGGAGAATCTTCCTCTGTGTCTCTCCCTCTCTTGGTATATCTGACTTTGTGATAAAAATAAAATAAATCTTTAAAAAAAAACAAAAAGGATTTTAGTAAAAAATATTCCAAAAAGTGTCCTTTAAGAGATTATTCAATGGACAAGGGTACAGTGATAGCAGATACTGTTGTGCCTGAATGAACCAAAGTGGACTGTATGAACCAAAGCACACACTGATAATATGTCAAAATCCTTTATTGTTTTGATATTAGTTTTTACTTGAAAGAGTTACAGAAAGAGAAGGAGAGTTGGAGAGAGAGAGCCCTTCTATCATGTGATTCACTTGCCAGCTAGTCGTAAAGGCCAGAGCTGGGCCATCCAAAGCCAAGAGCTTCTTCTGCATCTCACACATGACTAAAGGGACCTAAGACCTTGGTCATTTTCTGCTGCTTTCCCAGGCCATCAGCAGGGAGTGTTGTGGGGTGCATCCAGTGATAGCCAGCACCCCCTGACATTCGGCAAATGGAATTTGCTATGCCCCCCACCTCTGTTCACGGCTTGGTGGAGTCTGTGAAGCTAATTGTGCACTCGCAGAGTTCCTGATGGTGGGACCTAACAGCACTGAAATGTTAATTACATCCTTCGTGGGAAGTACTGAGTGCCTCTGGACCTTCCCTTCCTCCTTCCTGCTAAAACATTGTACTGTGTACCTTTCCAACTAATTGGAGAGTGAGGGCTTAAAAACCCCTGGCGGTGCAGTAGTTCCTGGAGTGTAGTGGGAGCTGCTGTCCCCAGGCGAGGGCAATAAAGACCGCTCCTGAACATCCTGCAGCTGAGTCCGCTGTGATCTCTCTCGCACCCGGCAACAGGAGCAGCAAGGAGTTAAACTAGATTGCATAGAAGATGCCCAGGCCAAAGCTGGGGAATTAGCTTGCTGCCCCACTCTGCAACCCTTGGAAGTCCTTTACTAGTGGAAGGTTGAGGGCAGGGTCTTCCCAGAAATCTTTTTAATTGTGAACTTTTTTAATTTTAAGATTTATTTTTTTTTATTGGAAAATCAGGTTTAAGAGTGAAGGAGAGGAGAGAAAGGTCTTCCATCCATTGATTCACTCCCCAAGTAGCCTCCACAGCTAGACCTGAGCTGATCTGAAGTCAGGTGCCAGTAACTTCTTCCTAATTTCCTACACTGGGGCAGGGCCCCAAGGCTTTGAATTGTCCAGGCCACAAGTATGAGCTGAAGGGAAGTGGGGCCACTGGGATATGAACCGGCATCCATATGTGATCTCAGGCATGGAAGGCGAGGATTTTAGCCACTACTGCACTGGGACCTTTTTCTTTTCTTTTCTTGTCTTTTAAGATTTACTTATTTTTCGGGTCCCGGTGCTATAGCCTAATGGTTGAAGTCCTCGCCTTGAACATGCCAGGATCCAATGTGGGTGCCGGTTCTAATCCCAGTGGCCCTGCTTTCCATCCAGCTCCCTGCTTGTGGCCTGGGAAAGCAGTTGAAGATGGACCAAAGCCTGGGGATTCTGCACCTGTGTGAGAGAACTGGAGGAGATTCCTAGCTGCTGGCTTCAGATCAGCACAGCCCAGGCTGTTGCAGTCACTTGGGAAGTGAATCACCGGATGGAAGATCTTCCTCTCTGTATCTTCTTCTCTCTGTATATCTGACTTTGCAATGAAAATAAATAACTCTTAGAAAAAGAAAAGATACTTTCTTGAAGATGCCAACCTGTTCTTTTTCCAATACTTTGAATTGTGCGAATATGTTAGGTTTATAATGCAGTTTTTCTCACTTAATATCTGTTATCTATTATTGACAAGCAGAAGTACTGCAGATTTTGGCATGAATTCATTTTCAATTATTTAAAAAAATAGAAAAGTTACTTTTACTACTACTAATAATAGAAATTTTGATATGAATAAAACAAACTAGAGTGCCCAACACCTGTAAAAAACATCACTTATAGAAAGATCTTTGAGGTGGAGGCTCCTGGGGATACCCTGGATAGCCAGGTCGGACTCAGTGTTTGGGGGGGTTGTAGGTACCACTGCCAAGTGGTGGGTGAATCTGGGGCTTGTCTGGGCATGAGTTTTCTCTTTCCACGATAAATACTGTGTGAGGGAATCTCTGCCATTCGGGTCCCTGGCTCTGCCCACTGCCACCATCTTGGAGGGGGGATGTTTTGGTCAGGTGAGTTCAACCTTGGGAGCTTGGGTGGAAGGACCTTCCGGCAGCGTAGTTACTGCTGGGGAGTATCTGAATGTTGGGCAAATTCTAGGGCTTACAGGTGCAGTGGTAGAATATGCAGGGCTTGAGTAGAACCAACCCCATGGAAAATCAAGCCCTGCTGGATAGCTTAAGAGTTGGGGTGGTGATAGGATGAGCTAGGTGTGACCATGGAACCTGCCAACACTAACAGGTACTGGGGCCAAGAGTAGGTGGGGCAGGACCAGTCTGCAGCACCCATATGTACGTCCTAAAACAAGTTGTGTGGTGGCCCAGGACACAACATTCACCAGCTCATACAAGGATAAGATGGAGGGGCCTGATATGCCTACAAGGACCTAACTCTTGCTGGCATGTGTGAGATCTGGGTCTAGGAGTGAGCCAAGTCAGGGAACATGAACACTTGCCTAGTGGGTCATTACGCCTAGTGGTAAGCATGGGGTCCAGGCCTGGGGTCTGGATAGGCTGGACAAGGTGGCACCACATGTTGGCAGATGTGTAGGTTGATTTTTGAAGGAGCAGATTGGGCAGGGCCAAGCAGTCTATGCCTTACCAGCAAGTGTGGACTAACCAGGTTGGAGCGCAGGTCATACCAAGCTAGGCTGTCAGACCTCCATGTTTGCATGAGCCAGGGATGGGAGTAAACTGAGCAGGGTCAGGTTCTAACACCTGCCAGCAAGAGTTCAGACTTGGGGCAGGCTGGGACAGGCCAGCCTACAGCATCCAAAGGCAAAGATCAAGACAGGTAAGAGACTATGTTAAGCTGGGTTAGAGCAACCACTGGCACACACAAGATCTATAGCTGGGAACAGGCCTGGTTGGGGAGTAAAGGGGACACACTACCTGGGATGTGGGTCTCACTGGATAGTACAAACGCCAGAGTAGGGGCTGCGGTCTGGTCTGGACATGGTTACAGTGTCTTTCAGCACAAGTGTGGATTGGGTCTGAGGTGTATCAGGCTGGGCCAGACTCCAGCACCCACGGTGCTTGTGAGAACCAGGGTAAGTGTGGGACAGGATGGGCTAGATGTGTGCCCTTGCTGATCCAGGTGTGAGCTGTGTCTGTATGTGGACCAGGCTTGGCTGGGCTGTAACACCCAAGAGTAAAAAGTAGAGCAGGTGAGGGCTGATCAGGAAAGGCCACTGTTCCTGCTAGGAAAGAGGTGGACTAAGTAGAACTGACCCGTGGACCCGCTGGTGTGCATGAGATCTGGCAGTGGGAGAGGTTCTGATGGAGGAGCTTGGGAAACTTCTCTGTCAGGACACAGTTCCTGAAGGTGAGCACAGGAAGCACGATAGAGAGCAGCCCAGACCAGGCCAGGGAATGGTACCCAAAGGCATACATTTAGCTCAAGTCTGGGGCAAACTAGGCTGAGCCAGTTCATATCACACGATGGTGAAAATGAGCACCAGAGTGGAATGTGTGTCAGCTGGGTTGGGTCACAACACAAGCCAGTACACATGAGGGCCAGGACTAGGGGGTTGGCTAGGCTGAGCTAGACTACAGCACCTACTGGCAAATGTCAAGGTGAGGTTGGCCATGCCAGCCTGGGGCTCAGTACCCAACCATCACAGGTGAGACCAATGGGGAAGGGGACAATCAGGTAAGGGGCTGCATTGGACTCTCCTGCTGGATCACCAGTCACACTGGAAAGCATGAGTTGATGGGGGCAGACCAAATTCAGGCAGGGCTACAAACCTGTTGGCCTCATGTGAGCTGGATCAGGGGTAAGGCAGACTAGATTGACTATTCCTGCTGCTGCCTTCATATGCCAGAGTGGGTAAGAATTGGTTGGATTTTGCCACAGCATTAGCTGGCAGATGCTGGCATGTGGGGTAAATTCTGTGAACTTAAACTGTAGAACCACCTGGAGAGTGCAAGATCCGTGAGTGGGAGTGGACTCTGTAGGGAAACAGTGGGCACCTGCATCTTGGGTTGCCACTCTGCCTGGTGATCATGAAACCAGAACTGGGACAGGCATGGCTCGACAGAGTGTCACCCACTGGCACATGTGTGGCTGGATAGTGGAGCTGGTTGGGTTGATCTAGGTTTCAGTGCCCATTGTCAAGTATGAGAGCTGAATGGGATGTAGGACAGACTGGACCAGTCTGTTTGACATACTGATAAGCATGGGAACCAGGGCAGGGTTGGGCATTGTGGGGGTTATTGTAGATCACTCTGAATAGGCTATAGCTCCCATTCTTTTGCATAGAATTCAGGAATGGAGACAGAAGTGACCCAGCAATTGCAACTATCAGTGTATGCAACGGACTGTGCTGGACACTGATTTGGCAAGCACACACAAGTGTTAGATCTGGGATCAGCTCAGATGATGTTTCTTTGGGTATCCCCCAAACTGAATTGCTGGACTCAGAACCGCAGCCATGGAGAGAATTGCAGGTTCTGTGGTCTGACCAAAGAGTGCATTGTCAAGGCTGAGCCTCCTCAGTGGCTTAGATGGAGCAGTGAACAGCATATCCAGCTACACATGAAGGATATGACAGGACATTGGAGTCTGCAGAGAACAGAGAACAGAACAAATTGATCAACTACTCCAGCCAAGAGTTGGCAGTAAAGAACTGGGCAAATGGAAAGTCTAATGTGAACTCTGTGAACCAGTGGATTCTAGAGAGATTTCGTTGTGATTGGAGTGGCAAGATTGGCAGTGATTCAGAATTGTTGAACTATCAAAACCTCTTGAGCAGGACGCTCGTTCCAGAGTCCAGCTCCAGCTGAGTTCAGAACTCGCGAAGGGTGCATGGATAAGGCATAAAGAGGAAAGAAATGGACCACTACAATTTTATGATGGTAATGGACAATGCAAGAAAGCTGTCCGCTTTATACAGAAGCAGTCAAAATCTGGCTCAGACTGTTTACATCATGGTCAAGTGGGTGTTTCTAAGGATAATTCTGCCATTTGCTTCACCTTACAGCAGGAAGTTATGCATCCTGATCCTGCGGTCAGGAAGTTCTCAATAGATGGTGCATATCAATCAGTAACACATTCCTACTACAATCTTCATCCTACAACTTGACCTTGAATCAGTTACGGGAGGAAATGCATCACAGAAGGAGGGACCTGAACATCAAGGAAAGAGGGAAAGAATAGATTCCCACCACACCTAGAGGCCTAACACCCTTGATTAGCATATGGTCAATGGGGGCAGCTGAGACAGCAATAAATAAAAGGCCCTTTTGCTTAAAAGGTATCAAGCAACATCAACTTCCAAGCTCACATTGGTAGTAAACACCAACTCCCGCAGAGGCAGACAATGCCTAACTAGATTACAGAATACTCAGTGGGGTTGTCCGGTGTCCTTGCAAAGGGAGGTGGAGCTGCATTCAGGTGGCTGTAGAGACATCTGCTGGGCCCTGCCATGCAGCAGAAAATTCCTTGTGTCCCTGCCTGCAGTGAAACAATACTCTTCACACCTTTCTGTCCTCCACACCCACTACATGGACCCTAGCACCCTCGGAGTATGTCCCACTTCAGGGATGCTGGGATGGTGTTGGGTGGCTATCCTCCATCTTAGGGTGCAGAGGCAGTTTGGAGGTTGAGTGTGCTTCTTTCCAGTCTCTTTCCTCCCCTCAGATATAGGAAGGAAAAAAAAAGAGAATATGAAAATGTTGGTTTCACCTACTTTCCTGTGACCCTTGACACTTTTCACTCTAGTCACCTATGTAAAAATCATCAAAAATAAAAACAATTAAAGGAAATAAATATCTTTGAGAAGTTCTCTTAATTGAATTTGAAATGTCATTCTTTATGACTCACCAACATATCCACAAATCAACCTGAAATATATAGTTCTATATACAGTATATTGTTTTGTAATCATTTTATAAATACAATATTTAATTGAAACATAGATTGCAGAGAGATGAAAGATATTCCATCACTGGTTTATTCACGCCCAAGATGTCAGGGCTCTGCCATGCTTAGGCCAACAACAGGAATCCATCTAGGTTTCCCTGGGGGTCCTGGAACCCACCCACTGTGTTCCAGGCCCAAGAGCAGAATGCTGCATTGGAAGTGATAAATACCCAGGAGACATAGACAAGGCATTTGGATGTCAGGCGTGATCTGTCCCAAGCAGTAGCCCAACCTCATGTATCATGACATTCACCCTTCTAAGTGTAATGTATTTCTCTGGCTTTTGACATAACTATTTCATGAGGTAAAGATTTTTTTTTTAAAAAAATTAAGTTTGCTTTTTTTTTTTTTGATTTATTTATTTTTATTGTAAAGTCACACATGCAGAGAGGAAAATCTTTCATCCAGTGATTCACTCCCCAAGTGGCTGAAATGGCTGGAGCTGAGCCAATTGAAGACAGGCTCCGGAGCTTCTTCCTGATCCTAAGCCAGGAGTCCAGAGCCTCTTCTGGGCCTCCAACACAGGTGCAGGGTCCAAAGGCTTTGGGCCACCCTTGACATCTATTCCAGGCCACAAGCAGGGAACCGAATGGGAAACGGGGCTGCTGGGATTAGAAACGGCACTCATATGGGATCCCAGCGCATGCAAAGCAGGACTTTAGCCACTAGGCTACTGCATCGGGCCCCAAAATATTTTCAAACAATGTTGCTGCCATATTTATGGATGTCCTATGGGTTAAGACAAATAAAATGGCAAAGTCAAGTGTCATGGGGGTTTTTGAACTGAGAAGTGTCATTGAAGTCTTAGGACTTTTCATTTGGAATAATTACTAACAATCTGTGTAGAATACTTTTATCTATATTTCCTATGTAGGTGTAGACAAAATTACTCTGATTGAAAGATTTCTGCCTTTACATAATTTTAGTAGTAAGTGCGAGCAGTGTTCTAATGGAAATCCTTCTGCAGCTCCTCTGTAGAACTAGGAAAATACTTAATACCCAGTTATTTGGCTGTAGTATCAATTTTAGTAACTGATGTTTTTCTGTGATATGTTGTAATCTGAACAATGGTTGTTGAAAAATAGGTACGTGCTTGGCAGTAACATTATTGTTTTTAAATAAGTAGTAAATGTTTGAATTAAGCTAAGAAGAACCTAATTAATCACTGCCAATTATTGAAATGGTTGATGCTGTTTCAAGGAAGCCTTCCTGGCACTGTCCTCTTTAAAGCACTATTCTTGCCCAGGGAAGGTGAGGGTTTTTGTGTCTCCAGCCATTGTGTCTGATTCCTGTCTTGACATTACTTAGCACAATAGGAGCCACTAAGGGGACAAGGAACAAGCAAGACCAATTCCTAACTCCCTCTCCCCACCATCTCTTGCAGGTGTAGCCCTGCAGCCCACCACATACTTCCAAGACATGCTTTCGAACACACCTTCAGTAAGTTGTCTGTTTACTTCTTAGCTTGTTTTTACATTGAATTGTAGGGGCTTTTTGATGTTTCATAAAATCAAATGAAAATCCAAGAGGGAATGAAGGTAAAATTGTCATAACTAAGACATTGGGGCGGTTAAAGGTGAATGAAACTTTCCACGTTTTCTGATGCAACAAGACAGACATATTATTTACATGATTCAGTTTTTTTTTTCTTTATGTTTGACAATCTTTACATGGTTAATTAGGGCACAAAGGTTCAAGAGCTATAGGAAAGTGTATAAGACTATCATTTCCACATTCTCTCTCTTTTTTTTTTTTTTTTTTGTATCTGTGGTAAGTGTGGAGATAAAGGGAGAAGCCCCACCCAGCCTCCCACTTAGCTCAGGTCCTCAATGTACATGATTCAGTTTGAAACTAAAACCATTAATTACTGTGGGATATCAACTTCAGAATGATTTTTGCAGACCTTATACATGATACAATCAAAATGACTGAGTACCAACCTGAAAATAAACACTCAAACATTTGATTTGGAGTAGTAATATTCATTATTCTTTTTTATTTTTTTCTTTTCTTTTTTTTTTTTTTTTGCTTTTTTTTGAATTGCTGACATAGTGTGATGGCTAATAACATTTGGAGGGTATAGTATATTCATGAGCTGCTACAGGAATGTGTGGAGAATAAAATATGCTACATTTTTTTGTTAAATATTTAAATAAACCCCATTTATTTACTTATTTAAAAGACTGAGTTACAGAAAGAGGAGAGAGACAGAGACCTGTCTGCTGTGAGCCGATTGTACCTCCAAATGGTCCCAATGGTCAGGGCTGGGCCATGTCAAAGAGAAGAAGTAGGAGGTCCACCTGAGTGTCCCACCCAAATACTTGAGCCATCTCTCACTGATTCCAATGTACAGTAGCTTAGAGCTGGATTGGAAATGGGGCTAATGGCAGCTGAATGTGCAGTGCCGTAATGCCAATGCCATTTCCTACTGCTGGGTGCTTTCTTTTCCTTTAAGATTTTTTAATTTGTAAAGCAGAGCTACTGAGAAAGAAGGAGAGAATGAGAAAGATCTGCTATGTGCTGGTTCACTCCTCAATAATTGGCAAGTCAATAATGGCAAGTCTGAAGCCATAAGCCAGGAGTTTTGTCCATGTCTGTGACTTGGTTACCGGAATCCACGTGCTTGATCCATCTTCTACTTCCTTTCCAGGCCTGTTATCGAGAGTTGGGTCAAAAGTGGAGCATCCAGGCTATGAAGCATTGCCCATGTGGGATGCCAGTGGCTTTATCTACTGAACCACAGAGCTGTCCTTTGTGGCATTATGTTTGGTTTCTATTTGAATGCAGAGCAGTAGAAAAAAAGGCAAAAGAGGTAGAGATCGTCCATCTGTTACTTTACTCCCCACATGGCTATAATGGCAACAGCCAAGGCAAGCCAAAACCAGAAACCCCTTTGGACCTCACTCATGGGCAGAGGTGTTCAAGGAGTTGAGCCATCGTCTATTGCCTTCTCAGGGCAAAAGCAGGAAATTGAATTGAAAGTGGAACATGGCACCCAGCACCATAGCCTATTGGCTAAAGTCCTTGCCTTGCTTTGCATGAGCCATGATCCCATATGGTCACCAATTCTTGTCCCAGTGGCCCCACTTCCCATCAGCCTCCCTGAATTTGGCCTGGGAATGCAGTGGATGTCTGCCTAGGGCCTTGGGTCTGGACCTACATGGGAGACCCAGAAGAAGCTCAAGCATCCACTCCGCTCAGTCCATTACTTCTACTTGGGAATGACCCAGAGGATGGAAGCTCTTTCTGACTCTCCTTCTCTCTGTAAAATCTGACTTTCCAATAAAAATAAATAAATCTTTAATTAAAAAAAATAAAAATGGAACCACCCAGGTTATGAACTGCACCTCTATGGGAAGCTCAGTTCACGATGCCAGAGTTCATTCCATAGATATTGACAGCTTTAAAAGGAAACAGATTCAGACCATGAAAACACTTACATGCTCCCTGGTTCTTCCACATGATACGCTATACTGGTTCCAACATTGTGAGAATGTTAACATGCAGTCCTTGAGCACCATATTTCATACTAGTTTCATCATTTTACACTTGCATCAGAAATGCCTGATTTCAGTTTATGAAGGACATTGCAATGGATATAAAGTGAAATTCATTGTGGTTGCCATTTTCAGTCACTTAATTATAAATCATCCTGAAAATCTGCTTGTGCTAATTAGCCATTTCTCATAAACTTGTTTTCCTTTTCACTCCTTGTGAGAGTCTTGCAAAAGGGTTTCTTTTAATTCTATTTTTAATATTTTCTTTTTCTCCCGTGTTAGTTTTTACTGCTTATTTAGTCTTAAAAATCTTCATTTAACAATCATATTCTTATAATGCAGTGCACAATTATTTATTTTGAAACTGATGAACAAATTAAATGGAGATTGTTCTGTAACTCAATCATCCATTGACCTTAATAATTTTTTCATGGTCCCAAATATACTTAATATTGCCTAAACAATTCTTAAAACCAACCCATAGTGAATGTGCTATATATAATGTGTGAATAGGAGTGATTTTGGTAATTACAAAACCAAATTATAATGCCATTGTTAAGATACAATTTGTCAAGTGTGTTTTCTGATTTTCCTTCTGATTTTTTTTTCTAAGAGTATTTAGAATATTATTTCTAACTTAATTCTCTGTGATCAGAGAACAAATTTCTGATATAATTTCATGTGATCAGAGAAGCTACCTAATGATTTAAATATTTTTCCTTTTAGATCTTCTAGTCTTCATTTGTCTTAAAATATATATGTGTATATATACATATTTTGGAAAGGCAGATAACAGAAGGAGATACAGAGAGAAAGATTCTTTTTTCACTGGGTCAATCCGCATGTGACTGCAACAGCCAGAGCTGAACTAATCTGAAGCCAGGACTTCCTGGGTCTCCCATGTGAATACAGGATTCCAAGTCTTGGGGCTATCCTGAACTGCTCTCCCTTGCCTGCCATTATCACCCTGGCCCTAATAATTGTACTTTTGACTTATAGTTCAGCATATGTTTTGTCATAATCCACAGAGTGAAGTATAAATAGTGTCATTTATGTTTGTAATTGATATTTTTATCAGTTTTTCAATTACTGTAAAATGCATACAAACTTTTTAGCACTTTTTGTAATTTTTTCATTTCTTATGTGTACTTTGTGTCATGTCTTTTGAGCCTTTGTTTTCAGGCACATTTACTTCATAAATATGTCATTCTGAGGCATCGTCTGTTATGATGTAGTGTTTCTATCTAGTGTGCATACATACATACATATGTATACAAACATTTGTATGTGGTGAGCAAATTTTACATATATCAAAAATGCAGATTTTAGTTTATTTTTCTTTTCTACCCTCTCTCCTGCCTGCATTAACTATTCATCTTCCTCTCTACTTTTTAAAACAGCATACTTTGATTTCATTTCAGAATCACAATTATAACACTCCATTAGATAAATAAATCAAGACATGCCAAGTAAATAATAATAATAACAAAGAATAAAAACCTACTTTATATTCCTCAAGAGCTTAAACAAAGGATATACAAAATACTGACCATCCAGAACATTACTCTCACATGGGTTCCATTTTTTGGTATTAGTGATTAAAGACTATAGATATTGTTGAAGACTGTATATATTTCTGGCAAATATAATATCCAGTGCTTTCAACAGTTAATTAGAATCAGAGCCATTAGAGAGAACTGTCTTACAGAATAATACAGGGTAGATATTTTCATTTTACTCTGTGATGTTGTATAGATTGTAAATTCAGCTGTGTCCATACAAGTTGCAACTTAAGCATATATAGAATGCACTGTCAGTCTTTCTGTTCAAGGATCCAGGATTGAGGAGACACATGTTTTTCTAGATGTTGGAGCAAGAATCAGTGCATTGGACATTGGAAAACTCTGTAAACCAGGGACTTCCAGGTAGGTCAGCACATAAGAGCAGGGAGGTTGATAACGTAGTTCAGTAAATGTTGGCTGGGAAAGTTTCTTCCCAAAGGACAGCTAATGTCATGCATGAGACACAGGCATTCTATAGTCTGAATGTTTAGGTTTATTCTAACAGTGCCTTCAACTGTTAAAATTTGGCAGCTTAAAGTAAAACATCTAGAACTGCATATTGATCTCTGACACGATCCCAACCACTTGAGTCATCATCTGCCACCTCCCAGGATATGTTTTCAGGAAGTTGTATTGGAAGCAGAGTAGCAAAGATGAGACAAACTAGTTCTATTATGGGATGTAAGACATTCCAAGCATTAGTTAGAATTTCTGCATCACGTTTTCTGCTGTACCCCCATCAATATAAAATAAAAAATTCCAAGTAATTGGAAATGCAAAAAAAAATGCTGTTATATTAATGTATTAAATGTCCACATTTTACTGATGTTAAAATCTTCTGTAGAATTGCAAAAAAAACCTCATCAACTTTACTTGAGCATTTGAACAGAAATACTTAGTTGTGATTCATGGATATGGTTACTCTTTTTTCCTCATTTCAGACTCCTACAAAAAGAATGAGCTGCTTGAAGCTAATCAGGAAAGTCAAGAAGGAATCTTAAGGCAAGTTATAATCACAAAAATTATATAATAACTCAAAAACGAGTTGCATTACATAGATGCTTAATTTTAGCTCTGGCCTTACTTGAAACATGATGTGAAATGGAAAGGGTACCAAAGAAACTTGAGAAACGTAATTCCTTTCCTTTCCTTTCTCTCTTTTCGTTGCACCCAGAACTAGGCGTTGGGTGGGTGGGCCCATGTTTTTCTTAGCCATCTGGTGCCAATTCATTTCCATAGATTCAGTACCAGTTGATGAAAGGCATACCGACCTTGTGAAGTCTTCTTTTTGCTGAGTAAAGCCACATGGTTCTGGTCTAAGACCCAGATATCTTATTCATCTTCATTTGGGAAGCAGGGAAAATGTACAGAGGAAAGCTCAGTGGTGCTTTCTGCAACTTAGCATGGAAACAGAAATGGGATTCAGTTGCAGACAGGACTTTTACTCTGAAAGTGACCAACTGTATTTACAATAGGAAAGGGCCAAACCACCTCCCAGAAGAGAGCTCAGAAATGAGGTGCTTCTTGAATGCCGAGAGGGAAAGACCATCTTTTATTTAAAACTGTGTCTTTTTCCTAGGAATCCTGATGCAATGACATTTGGAAAAAAGCATGCCTCTAACGTACCTGAGAGTGGGAAAACTTTTCATCAGAAGTCATACCTAATCAAACATCACAGAATCCACACATGGGAAAAACCTTATGAATGTAGTGACTGTGAAAAAGCCTTTTGCCACAAGTTAGCTCTCATTACACTTTAGAGAATCCACACAGGGGGTAAACCATATGAATGTAGTGAGTGTTGAAAAGCCTTTTTCCAGCAGTCATCTCTCATTAAACATCACAGAATCCACACAGGGGAAAATCTTCATGAATGTAGTCAGTGTAAGAATGTTTTTTGCCAGCAGTCATCTCTCCTTAAACATCGCAGAATCCACACAGGGGAAAATCTTCATGAATGTAGTCAGTGTAAGAAAGTTTTTTTTTGCCAGAAATCACACCTGATCACACATCAGAGAATCCACACAGGGGAAAAACCTTATAAATGTAGTAAGTGTCCAAAAGCCTTTTCTGACCAGTCATCTCTCATTACACATCAGAGAATTCACACAGGGGAAGATCTTTATGAATATAGTGACTGTGGGAAAGGTTTTAGCCGGAAATCATATCTAATCCTACATCAAAGAATCCACACAGGAGAAAAACCTTATGAGTGTAAAGAGTGTGGGAAAGCCTTTTGCCACAAGTCAGCTCTCAATACATCAGAGAATCCACACAGTGGAAAAGCCTTATCAATGTAGCGAGTGTGGGAAAGCATTTTGTCAGAAGTCATACCTAATTAGACATCGCAGAATCCACACAGGGGAAAAACCTTATCAGTGTCCTCGGTGTGAAAAAGCCTTTTTCAGGCCATCAGATCTCATTATACATCAGAGAATCCACACAGCGGAAAAGCCTTATAAATGTAGTGATTGTCCAAAAGCCTTTTGTGGTCGCTCATCTCTCCTTAAACATCAGAGAATCCATACAGGGGAAAATCTTCATGAATGTAGCGAGTGTGGGAAAGCTTTTCACCGGAAATCATACCTAATCACACATCAGGGAATCCACACAGGGCAAAATCCTTATGAATGTATTGTGTGTGGGAAAGTTTTTTGCTGCAAATCACACCTAAACATGTATCAGAGAATCCACACTGCGGAAAAACCTTATGAATATAGTGAATGTAAGAAATCCTTTTCTTATAAGCCAGTTCTCATTTCACATCAGAGAATTCACACAAGGGAAAAGCCTTTTGAATGTAAAGATTGTGGGAAAGCTTTTTGTCAGAAGTCAAAGCTGAGCAAACATGAGAAAATCCACACACGGGAAAAACCTTATGAATGTAGTCAGTGTGTAAAAGCCTTTTGCACACAGTCAGCTCTCATTACACATCAGACAATTCATGCAGGGGAAAAACCTTATGAATGTAGGCAGTGTGGAAAAGCTTTTAGCCAGAAGTCATACCTATACAAACCTCAGAAGATCCACACAAGAGAAAAACCTTATATGTGCAACTATTGTGGGAAAGCCTTTTGGCAGCAGTCATCTCTTGTTAGACATCAGAAGATCCACACAAGGGAATAATTTTGGGAATGTAGTAAATGTGGTAAAGCATTTTACTGGAAATCACACATTAGAGAATCTACTTAAGAGAAAAACCTTACAAACGTGTTGAGTGTTGAAAAGCCTTCAACTAGACACCAGAGAATTCAGACATGAAAACATAAATGTGGTGAGTCTGGAAAAACCATTTACCAGCACTTACCTCTTTTTAGACATAAGTCACATCTAATCATCTCATGAAATTCACACAACAGAGTAACCTTTTTAATATGAGCAGTATTGAAAAACCTTTTGCTGGCATACAGCTCTTACACATCAGCAAAATTATGAGTAGTATCATTTTATTTCAGTATACAGGCTTCATGGTGCTGTAAGATATTTCACATGCAATCTGTACTTGTTGTCCCTTTGATATGAGTGAAAAATGTGAATAAGTTCTGCTTTCATATTTTAAAATGTTAACGAATAATCACTGTTTAACCCTTGATTGAAATACCATCTTCTTAATTTGCACTGATCTGTTATAGCTTTTTTACAATCTCATCCCACATCCTGTCACAGACTAGTATTGGAAACACAACTATTAGTTGAGGCATGTGGCAACTGTAATGCTAAATACTCAGGTTTGAAAGTTGTATCTTTCGTCAGAGTGGAGATTTTCTTGTGATGTCTTTGAAAATGTGAATCAGTTTTGGCCACTTTCTCTGCTCCTATACTCTTGGAGGTATATCCCAGACACATAAAAATTGTGTGGTGTCAGATTCTTGGGATGTGGTGATGGCTAATGGAGTTTGTGTGTCAGGTGCCAGAACTACTGCTCAGATTCACACTGATTTCATTTGTCATGGCTTCACAAGCAGGTTTTTGGCCACCAGATGAATCGTTTTGCTCATATGAGCTTTGGTCTTAAGTCTTTCAACCCTAACAATGAGCTAGTGTTGTGGCATTTTAGAGTAAGATTGTATCTGAGGTGCTGGCCTCCCAGATAAGCCCCACTAGCTTGTATCCTTGCCGGAACTTCTAGTTCCTGGATTCTGACTTCATATCAGCTCAGTTGTTGCTTTAGCCATTTGTAATGTGAACCAATGGATGGAAGATATTTGTCTGGCTCTGTTTCTCATTATACCTCTGCTCTCAGATTTAAAAAAAAATGAAAGTGCAAACTATGACTGATATTGATGTAAGTCAAATGTTTAGTGTGCAGCCCATTGGCATGTTTCTCATCTGGGACAGCCTTAACCACGTTCACTACTTAATCTTTAGGTGCAAGGCTCTATCAAACCCAAAATTCTGAGTACCAAGTGCAACAGGCAACTTTTTCTACAGAATGCACTACGTAGCACGTAGCCAATGCCTTAGTTAAATTGAAGAATGAAGTTTGTGCACGACTAACTGCTTTCTGCCAGTATTTGCATGAGGCCCCAACATTCTCATGACGAAGATTGAAAATAATGGTCTCACTCACAGTTCCCTAGTCCTACAGTGTTCCTACTCTGGTCAAAATATAAGTGTCATCAAAAATTAAAAATAATAAATTTTTTATACCAAAAATTTAAAGACTCATTTTTTCATTGTCACCTAAATGTAAATATCATGCAAATAGTATACAGATGTACCAGTTGGCTTTCTTTTTCTTTAGAATGTATCATAGAAAGGTTAAAAGTGGAATTTGTAAATGGGTATTTTCAGTGATTGAAAGAACCTATAGCAATTTTTACTGAAACTTGGATTTTTCCTTGTAAGTGGTATATGTAAAAGTGCTGTCTGTTAGGAATTATGCATCGCTTTATAAAACAATAAGCATTAACCTGCTTTTCTTAAAGACAGGGACAAGACATGCTTATAATGTGTCTATGTGTGCTTGTGATGGTTATCAGGTCTCTGTGCCACAGGGAGATGATAGCCCATTGTTGTGTACTGCTTTCAGCCCCATCACCTCCACCCTGTTTCCTCTGCATTGACAGTTCCCATAGAGCCTCTAATCCTCTGAATCTTCTGCCATGGGAGACATTAGAAAGCTGTAAATATTGAAAGGCATCTCATCAGGGACAGTTACATGGCTTCTCTCTTGATGCTTGTGGGGGTGGTCCTTTGTAGCAATGTTTCTCAAAGCATTGGTTTTCTGAATCTAAAATAAAATTCGTAGGCAGAAACCTCGAGCCTCTTCCAGGTGTCTCATGTAGCTGCAAGTTCCCAAAGACTTGTGCCATCCTTGACTGTTTTCCCAAGAAATAAGCAGGGAGCTAGATGGGAAGCAAAACTGTGGGGATTAGAATTCGTGCCCATATGTGATCCGAGCACATTCAAGGTGAGGACTTAGCTACTAAGCTACTGCTTTGGGCCCAGTCTAAAATATTTTTTAAAGTAATCAATCTGGCTGAATTGGATAAATACTAAAATGTGATTTCATTCATTTACCATGCATGGCTATCATTTTCACACATCTTGACAATTTGTCTTTTTCAAGAAATATGTATGTATGTTTATATGTTTAATATATATGTATTTAATTTATTTTGAATGCAAATAAATTATTGAGGGAGAGTGTGTGTTTCCTCTGAAAGGTCATCTTTGAGTTTCATTGAAGTTCCTCTATACATCACTTGATTTTTCTCACCTGCACATTTAAGGTTTTTATCCTTATGTTCAACTGAGGATAGCTTGACTATCATGTGTCTTGGTGAGGTTTGCTTTTGGTTAACTCTGTTGAGAGTTCTGTGTCCCTCCTTTATATTGTTTTCCAATTCTTCAGATCAGGGAAGTTTCTGTTTATTTTTTCATTGAATAAACCTTTAATCTCATTTTCTCTTTCTGCACCTGCAGGAATTGCCATAGTTCTTATGTTGGGCCTTTACTTGTGTGTTTTAATTCTTGGATAGCTTTTTAGTTTTTCCAACTCGGCTTGTAGCTTTTTGTTTGTTCCCCTCTGGTGACAGGAAACATCTTCCAATTCTGATATTATTTCTTCTGTTTCATTCATTCTATTTTTGAGACTCTCCACTGTACTTTTAATTTGCTCCAATTTATTCTTAACTTCTGAAATGTCAGTTTTCATTTGATTCATATCTAGTGTGACAAATTCTTTTAATTGTTTCCTCTTATATTATGTACTTCTCATTGTTGGCCAGAAGCTCTATAATAAATTTTCTAAATTCTGTGTCCCCCAGTTTTTCAACATCTTTCTCAATTGACCCTGAGGGTGGTAGAGGCTTTTTCTCCTTTTCCAGGGTGTCTTCGTTAACATTCATTGTGTCTCTGTCACTTCTTTTAACTTTTGACATTGCAATCGGTTTGGTGGATTTTTCTCCTTAGTGCAGATTCCCAAGATGTATTAGCTATAGGTCTACAAGTCAGTTTTTATGTTCAATTGGTGTCCTGGGTTAGGACGATGCCAACTGTCCAAGATAACTGGTTTATCATTGGTGCTGATCTTGTCTAAACCCACAAGATGGCACCTGGTCGGGCCCTGCCAGAAAGCCAGTGTTGTTGGCCTTCAGATCTGGGGAACACACAGTTCTTGCAAGGTGTGAAGCTGATGGTGTCCTCCCTGTGGGATCAGCTGTATGCGACTAGCTAGAAATGCGCCCTCTCTGGCATTTGATCCCTGTGCTGTTATCTCCAACCCACCGCCAATCTGCCCTGTGGAGTCTGCAGCTCCTTCCCATTCATTGTTGGGCCAAAGTATTCAGCAGGATTGGCCAGTCCCAGCCTGCCATCACCTCCTGAGCTCCCCATGTGCCAACCCAGGCTCCCACCTGGCTGCTGCAAGGGCTGATCTGTGGCCACCACTGGATCCCTGGTTGTTGCTGGAATTTGGATCACAGCTCACAGGTTGCTGATAAATTTTCCATTCTCTGTAACACTGCTATGCCATTCTTGCCTCTTCCTTGTGTCCAGGGGTCTCCAGGTGGCTGTTGATGTCAGGCTACAGTGGCTACGATGGTTATGCCAAAGTCTCTTGCACCTTATCAGGTCAACAGAGGCCTCTCTGTTAGCCACAACAGGCACAGGCAGGATTCCAGGAGCCACATGACAACAGAAGTATCGCCATTGCCATTCCAACATGCTATTAGGGTGCAGCTGACCTTGTTGCTATTCACTTCAGAGATGTTTTCTGCATATAAGAGAGAAAAATAGGGGGATAACACAGGCAGATATGGGCTTAAAATTCAAGGAGCTAAGGTTCACCCACGTGAGTGAGTCCTCATATCTGATTGAAGTAATAATTTCCATGGAATAATTGCCTCCCTGAATAAGGGAATAGGGGGCACATTTCAGTGTATCTTTATACTCCACAAAACTGCAACATAGAAAAGGCAGGAAATATTGGGACCTTGTTGCACATAGGAAGAAGACAAAAAGGCAGTGCTTAACAATATGCTGATATATATTACATCAAGGCGTAATATACTTGCTTGTCCCATTAATCTTCTGACTCAAATGCCATCACCATGGCCAGTATCCGAGCTTTCATAAGACCCAGCAGCAGGAGCTTGCTGGACAAGCCTCTCAGGAATCCACCATGGGCCATATTCACTTTCTGGGAAAATACAAACTGATCCTGGCCCCCAAATGAGGATCGGATCTGGGCCTTGCCACTGATCATTCAAGGTATCCTTCCACATCATATAACCCTTCTATTCCCAAGATGGATTCCAATGATGATCTGCTGCTGATCATCCTTCAGCATCCAGTGTTAGGAAAATTAAGATAAATAATACAAGGTTCAAATGATCTTGGGGAGTGCTATACTCACCCTTTTTGTTTTAATAAGGTGATCCTTAATAGTACGGTTGGCACGTTCCACAATACCTTGTCCTTGGGGATTATAAGGAATGCCTGTAATTAATTGTATACGGAGGGGGCAGCAAAATTACAAAACTTACTGCTGATATAGCAGGGGAAATTATCAGCTTTAATAACTTTGGGAGTTCCCCAAATAGAAAAACATGCATAGCAATGGGCTAGAGCATACCTGACTTATTTCCCTATCTGAGGAGTAGCTAGAATAAATCCAGAGCAAGCATTGATAGTAACATGCACATACTTTAGTTCCCAAATTCTGGGATGTGTGTCACATCCATTTGGCAATAATATTAACATAATCCAATCAACCTGATTGTTTCCACAAAATGGAATATTAATCTGTTGGCATACTTGAGGCCTCATAAGCATACCAAGGGAAGCCCTAAATTTTGAAACTTTTGAGTTCTTGGATGCCTTTTTAAAGATGGCTAAAAACATCTGGGCTTTGGAAATTTTAGGGGGGGTTTAGTATAATTCTGAAAAAGTTGAAATCTCAAATAATTAAATGGAGAAACAAGTTGTATTTTGTCTGGGGCTATAGCTAATCCTGCCTCAACTGATGAGAGAGACACTGAAGTTGCTCCCATAAATCTTTCACAGCTGAACCCAGATTTAATGACACTGATGGCACAGGCAGCACATAGGTCTCCATGCCTGTCCAAAAGAAATTTTTGCTCAGCACACTCAATATGGGCACTTGCTATACAGGTGGAGGATCCTCGGCAAACTCACTTGCATTCTCTTCCCCTTTCTCTTCCTCCTCAGTAGAGGACCACAAATCTTCTTCATGCAATTTCTCCAGACTTTGTCTTGTCTGAGGTTCCTTCTTTTTTACCCTGGTTTGGGATCCCCTCTGTCTTATTCTGGTTTGTGGCTCCCTGCTCCTACTTATGGATGATTTTTCAAGAAAGGGTTGCACCACTGCTTGAGGGGATGACAAAGCACTTTTTACCAAGTACCAGAGGGAAAAGGTGGCCACTAGGAGAGCAAACCGTGGGAATATGTTGCAGATAGTTTCAACGAACTTCTCTGAGACCTTAAACTTAATGTCAGTGCCTGTGAGTGGAGCAGATCTTGGATTCCCTTAATCATCTGCATTTTAGAGAGTTCTTGCCCCATGATAAATTTTACTTACGCCCCTGCAAAATATTTAATTCTAAGCTTACCTCCAGATTTCCAGAGCCCCTCAGATTATCCCTGGTGACCCAGGACAGGGAGAGGCTCTTGGAATTAAATCATAGATGCCCCTCCATAGTTCCAGGGGTCCCTCAGATTGCCCCTCTTGCCCTAGGACAGGGAGAGGGTCTTGGAATGAAATTACTTACTCCCCTGCAAAATTTTTAATTCTAAACTTACCTTTGTAGGTCCAGGGGTTCCTCAGATTGTCCCTCGTGACATGCCCCATTTTAGGTGCCATTTGCTCTGGCCAGCAGAGTCAGGAACGTGAACACGGAGAGGGTCTGGGGATGAAACACCAACAGAAGACCAGTGATGGTATAAGTCTGCAAAGTCTCTTTTTATTGCTCCTTCACCTTTACTTATTTACTCTTCCCTATCCCCCCACCCCATCCTAAATTAGCCAGGATATTGGATACAGATGAGTCCAATTAGTCTAGGTGTTTATAGCCACAAGCTCAGTTCCTGTTCCTGCCCAGGTTAATGAGCACTAATCAACTCCTTAACTCACAACAGCATGGGAAAGCAGTAAAGGGTGGTCCAAAGCCTTGGGACCATGCACCTGTGTGAGAGACCCAGAAGAAGTTCCTGGATTGTGCTTCTGATTGACTAGGCTCTGGCCATTGCAGCCACTTGTACAGTGAATCAGCAGACAGAATATCTTTCTATTTCTCCTTTTCTCTGTAAATCTTGTTGCAGGGTACAAACAAGATCATGACAGACATGTCTAAGATTTATTAAGGAATCTTTATTAACCAAACTTGATGATAACAGTGTTTATTAGAAATATCAAATCACAAGTCCATATGGCAATCCAGATGATTGTAACCCCAAGAGGAACAAATCATCTTTACCCTGAAGTCCATCAATTAAGCTGAAGACCTATGTCTCAGCTTCCCCAACAATGTAAGTTATCCTGAGATATGCAATGAGCAACCTGGACACACTTACAAAGCTGCAGATATTTTTCTTTCCCTGGCTTCTCTGCACACATACCACTACTGCTAGGCCTCACCTCTTCAGGACTTCCAACCAAGAGTCGGAGTGCCAGAGCAACAGAAGTACATGACCAAGAGAGCTAGCCCCACCTTATCATAAGCCTTTATTGGGGCGTGTGAGAGGAGTGTTTATACAACAATGCAACAGGAGGGAACACCTAATTGGTGGGGGAATGACTTCCAAACTCATGACCCTGGACTAGCTGAATAACTCAGTACACTGTCAACACCAGCATCATAAAGGCAGGGCACTAATGTTCTTCACTGCACAATGCAAAGTCCCTAGCAACCTTCCTTGTCTCCCATCCATGTAGTAACCAGACCTGACCCTGCTTAACTTCCGTGATCAGACAAGATCAGGTGTGTTCATGGTGGCATGGCCGTAGACAACCTTCCTTGTCTTTTCACTCCTTGACTAGTCTATACCTGGCAATCTGCAAGTGAGGAGCAATGAGCAAATTAAAGATTCAGTTCCCTAGACTGAAATGCAGGAAAAAGCGAGAGTTGAGGTTTTTTGATTTCAAAGATACATACAAAAGCTTTGAACTAGCCAACTATGAACTTTTATTTTTACCCATCAAAGAATAATTATCAGGGTGATAATGATATGTGTATATCACATTGTGCTTTAGAATATCATAATTGGTTAAGACACAATGCCCAATTATGACACTATGTAATTTTTTATGATATCATATTAATTAATGATATCAAAATGGTTCATTATGACAACATAATTGATTACCAAGTCACAATAATCAATATCACAGATGATTTTGATGTTACAAGATGTCTTATGACATCGCAATAATTTATGACATCACAATGCCAACTGGTGACACCACAAATAATTAAGATACCACACTAACTAATGATATCACAGTACATGATGATATCACAATGCAGTTTATGACATCACAATGGTTATGGTATCAAAATGGCCAGTATGACATCACAATTTTTTTTAGTACATCCCACTCAGCAGGTGAGACAGGATGTCACCAAATCTTTTTTGTTTCTTTTAAGATTTATTTATTTTTTTATGGCATGGTCAGACATACAGAGAGGAGGAGATACAGAGAGGAAGATCTTCAGTCCGATGATTCACTCCTCAAGTGGCTGTAATGGCCAGAGTTGAGCAGTTTTGCAGCCAGGAGCCCAGAGCCTCTCCCAGGTCTTCTGTGTGGTTGCAGCATCCCAAGGTCTTGGCCATTCTCTACTGTTTTCCAAGGCCACCCTTAGTGAGCTGGGTAGGAAGCAGAGCCACCAAGATTAGAACTAGTACCTATATGGGATCCCAGAGCATCCAAGACTAGGGCTTTAGCTGTTAGGCCACCATGCTAGGCTCGACATCACAATTTTATGAAATTACAATGTACATATTTATGACATCACAATACATTTTATCATGTCACGATTGCTGTGACATAACAACCATTTATGAGATCACATGATTAAATAATCAAAATGTCAATTTATGACATCGGAGCTGATTATGATATCACAATACATTGATAACATTATGATCAATTATATCACAATACATTCATAACATAAAATGCATTTCATTACATTGCAACTGTCATGACATTATAATGGCCATTTATTATATCAGAATTGATAATGACATCACAATGCAATTTGTGGCATCATCATAGATTGTTATATCACAAAATATTTATGAACTCACAGTGCATTTTATAACATCACTTATGTTATATCACAATGATCATTGGGGCATCACAATTAACTATATCAGAATTGGTTATGACATCAAAATTCATCTTATGACATCACAGGTGAATAATTCCACATTGCTGTTTATTACATCAGAATGCAGTTTATCTAGGTCACCTTCAGACAGAATCAGAAATGTGTGAGACACAGTCTACTGAAGGCTTGAGTTACTCTCCATACATTTCTCTTTGCTTCTCTGTTTACGCAGTTGGCCACAGATAAACCCATGGTTGTATCTTTCATGCACGTAGTTTCATTTGGCTGGTCAATCTGGTATTCATTCAATTCTTCAAAATGTTTCCGTTAACCAGTTGGAACTCCCCAATGTTCACCTAAATTTTCTCCCACATTTATATGATTTCCCTGCTGATTTTCTTCCTTTGCCATGAATACTTCTACATTTCTTCTGTTTACTAGTTTATCTAGGTGAGCCATCTGGTCTCCTGTTCATACCACTCTGCAGTTCTCCTGCACTGATTTAGCACTCTGTGGTTTTACACTCCTGTTTATCTCCATATGGACTTCTTCTCTGGATTTAAGAGAGTTGTTCATCTCCCTGTTGAACTCAGTACTATGTGGAATGTGGGCAACTTACCCAGTGCCTTTACTGCTGGGCCAAATATTTGCCCCATCACATTGTTTTTGTTTTACATGTTTAAGTTTTTTGAAATATTCAGAGATAGATGGCCCATACTATGTTAAAAGAATTAAACTTCACAAACTACTTAAAACATACAAGTTAACTTAGGGATTTTTTTGTTATTGTTGTTTTTTTTCTTTTCCTTTTCTCTTTGTGTGTGAGTCACATAGACATATTTATTATGTGCATAGTGACTATGAATTCTCTCCTAGATATTGAAAGTCACACATTGAAGAGTATGACTATTTTATTTTATTTCTCAAAAATGTTGTTTTGGGATGCACATGGAAGATCACTGTCCAGATTAAACATTTGAAATCTGTTGCTCGGAATGATCAGTGCCCAATCCTCCAGCTTATGGGTTTCTTTTGGCTTTTTTGGGGGGGTGAGTCTTGCTTATGTTTCTAACAGCTGTGCTTCAGTTGTCAACCAATAGGTTGTAGGTTTTATTTGCAAATTAAGTTTGCTTTATTTTATTTTATTTTATTTTATTTTATTTTTTTCACTTGAAAGAGCTAGAGAGAGAGAAAAAAAGAAATAGAGATAGAGAAAGTCTTACAATCACTGGTTCACTCCCCAAATGGCCTCAATCAGGGTTAGGCAGATCTGAAGGCAGGATACAGGAGCTTCTTCGGGATCTCTCACACGGGTGAGGGACCCAATCTTTGGCCACCCTCAACTGCCAGTAGCACAGAGCTGGATCACAGGTAGAGCAGCTGGCACCACAACATGTTATCAGCATAGCTATGCCTGCTTGTTTTGGGTTTCCATTTCCCTGGCATAACTTTTTCCAACTCTTTGCTTTAAGTCTGTGTGTTTATTTGTGAAGTGTGTTTGTTACGGGCAGTATATAGTGTGGTTGTGATTTGATGATTAGGATTAATATTAAATAAGAACCAAGATCTGTGATTTTATTGATTGGATAAGTATTATACCTGCTCTATTACTGAATTTCATGGTGAAATGTGTTCCCTGATTACTTCTAATGTCAGACACCTTTGAAATTTTCTTATACGGCTGGTCTGGTGGTGGCGAGTTCTTCTGTGACATTTAGTGAGATCCTTTCAGATTAGGGCTGCTTAAGATTCTTTGAGCTTGTAACTGGAAAGTCATGTTTCTTTCAAGATCAGGGAATTTTCAACCATCATTTTGTTTAGTAGGTTCTCCATCAGAAGTATCTGCAATATGAATATTTGTTTGCTTCAGGGTATGCACAGTTTGTGTAGATATTCTTCATACTTTTTCATTATTTTCTCTTATTTATTTTTTTCCTGATTGAGTCAGTTCAAAATTCTAGTCCTCAAGGTCACGCATTCTTTCTTCCACTTGGTCTATTCTGTTGTTAAAGCTTTCCAATGACGCATTCATTTCACTGGCTGAAGATTTTATCTCCTAAATCAATATGTAGTTATTAATGAGTATTATCACCTTAGCAACTTTTTTTGATAAATCCAGCTTTTATTACCCTAACTAAAAATTATGCAATTGCCTGTAAGATTGTCTTTTAATTCATACGCCACTGCAAAGCTGAACATTGAGATTTTCTTGTTTTAATTGACCGAAAAAAAACTCACAAATCACGAAATGTTTGTCAAACAGTACACACTGGACTCTGGTTTTGTATGCAAGAGGGCTGTTAATTTAATCAAACACCAAGATGGAGTTTGGCTAACAAAACATCACCAGTACAATAGTTTGTTTCAATTTGAATGTACTCACTGTTCATTATCTGACTAGAGTACAAAGAAACAGAGCAGATCCTTTAGTTGATCCTTCTGTTCATGTGGTCTTCCCTGTTGCCAGCATCTCCATGCTCTACAGAATGGGTGAACTTTTTCTTCATCCCAGCTCTGGCAGGAGATAACCTGAAGGACCTCAGAAAGGCATCTGCTTCCTTGAAGTGTGTTCCATCAGCTCCTCCATGCAGCTGATATTCTGTTTACTGAGAAAATGAGTGTTCTCTCTCAAGGCAATTTTTCTTCTTTCTGATTTCCCTACAGCCAAGCTTAGGGAAATTGGTTCATTTACTAACTTCATATATCCTTTTCCCCCTGTGGTGTATGATTCCATCATATTCAACCTGTTAACTGAATTCTTATTGATTAAAAATGTTGCAGGGTCCGGCGGCGTGGCCTAGTGGCTGAAGTCTTCACCTTGAACACGCCAGGATCCCATGTGGGCACCAGTTCTTATCCCGGCAGCTCTGCTTCCCATCCAGCTTCCTGCTTGTGGCCTGGGAAAGCAGTCGAGGACAGCCCAAAGCTTTGGGACCCTGTACCTGTGTGGGAGACCTGGGAGAGGTTTATGGTTCCTGGCTCTGGATCGTCGCAGCACAAGCCCTTGTGCTCACTTGGGGAGTGAATCATTGGACGGAAGATCTTCCTCTCTGTCTCTCCTCCTCTCTGTACATCTGCCTTTTCAATAAAAATAAATAAATCTAAAAGAAAAAAGGATACTACTGGTTGAAGAGTTTAGCTATACACATTCTAGCAAAAATTTCAAATTACCTTTCATTGTAATCATGCTATAATCAAGCTATCAGCATTCCTCCCAAGACCTGCTGAGCAATTTGGCAAAGCCTGACATCTTCTTACTAACACAGCACTGCTTTAACAAATCTGAGGTGATCTCCAAATTGTAACAAACAGCAGAGAACGAACATTAGAAGAATCTCGAAACCAGAACCTCCCAGTTAAGTTAGTACACACTGGGCAGCAGACCTGAGACAAAAACAATTCAGAAATTTTGATTATGTTGAACCATTTTCATTAAATTTCACCCCAACCCCAGCCCTGAGGACAACTAGCTTCATGCATCAGATACATGCTTTCAGTCTCCTAAGAATACTGGCATGTAGCCAGACATCTTCTTTTTGTTTGTTTATTTCATTGTTGATGCATATTTTTAGATTTACCAAACATCCAGTCCATAAACTTTTCTCTTCATTAGCTACATCATCTGAGTTGTCCTTTTCTCCATTTGTATACCCTGCTTTCCTTCAGAGTTTTATTAGTATGTGCGTGTTCTTTTAATGCTTGTTAATCAACTCATAGGTACTGTTCTTTCTAGCTATAGTGATGATCATAATAATGAAATAAATGTGTGTTCTTTTTCTGAGTTTTGTAATCAGAAAAGAGTTATCAAGAATATTTTAATAGGGCCCAGTGGCGTGGCCTAGCGGCTAAAGTCCTCACCTTGAACGCACCAGGATCCTATGTGGGCGTTGGTTCTAATCCCAGCAGCCCCACTTCCCATCCAGCTCGCTGCTTGTGGCCTGTGAAAACAGTCAAGGATGGCCCAAAGCCTTGGGACCCTGCACCCCTGTGGAAGACCTGGAAAAAGTTCCAGAAGAGTCTCCTGGCTTCGGATCGGCATAGCATTGGCCGTTGCGCTCACTTGGGGAGTGAATCATCGGATGGAAGATCTTCCTCTGTCTCTCCTCCTCTCTGTATATCTGACTTTCCAATAAATATATACATCTTTAAAAAGAAAAGAATATTTTAATAGAATGAGAGTGAACAATTTGTGATGTATTCTCTTGTCATGTGTGGCTCAGTCCAGCTTGTGCTGGTGAGTGCAACAGCTTATCACCTTACAGCCAGAACACTGGCCATGCCCTGATGTGAACTGGCTGGTGTTGAGCCCTGACCTGATCCCTCCCACACCCTGTCCTGGTTCTCAGATCAGCCAGTGGATGTTGTGAACTGGCCCAACCTGGTCTGTGCCCAGACCTGTACCACATGTAAGTCAGTGGGTACTGTAACCTGGCAAGGTCTGGGCTTCTCCTTGCCTTGGTTCTTGCACTAATATGCAGGGCCTACATCCCAATGAAGGAATTTTCCAAGCTCCCCTGTCGGGTCTCCTTACAGTGGCCGATCTCGCACATTAGTGTTTCCTTGGCTGACATTGATTTTTGTCCACCTCCTGTCCTGGCAGGGACAGTGCCTCTTGTTCAAGTGGTTCACACCCATTCGAGTTCTTGCTGTTGGGTTTTTGCAACCTCGCCATGCCTTATCCACACAAAGACACAACTTCCTTTTTTTTTTTTTTAATTTTTTAAGATTTATTTTTTGGGGGGCCCGGCGGCATGGCCTAGCAGCTAAAGTCCTCGCCTTGATCCAGGTTCCTGGATCCTGGCTTTGGTTCAGCATAGCATCGGCCATTGCACTCACTTGGGGAGTGAAACATCGGACAGAAGATCTTCTTCTTGTCTCTCTTCCTCTCTGTATATCTGACTTTCCAATAAAAAAAAAAAAAATCTGATGGTTCACTCCCCCAAGTAGCCGCAACTGTTAGAGCTGAGCCAATCTAAAGCCAGGAGTCCGAAGCCTCTTCCAGGTCTCCCATTCAAATGCAGGATCACAAGGCGTTGGGTCATCCTCGACTGCTTTCCCAGGCTACAAGCAGGGAGCTGTATGGGAAGCAGGGCTGCTGGGATTAGAACCAGTGCCCATATGGCATGCTGGTATGTTCAAGGCGAGAATTTTAGCTGCTAGATTTTGCTATCACACTGGGCATCAGACACAACTTTTGCATGGTTCATTGGCGGGGGGTGGAGAGTAGGGTGTGTGTGTAAAGAACCTATCCCAGATTGTTCTACACTCACCATGGTTCTCATGAGTACCAGTGAGAGTACTGCTACATTCTGTTATTCCCCAGACCCAGTCCACAAGCGCTCCAAGGCAGGCTATAGCCATGTCCAGCCCAGCCTGCTGCCCTCAAGCCAGCTGAGGTGTCCCCTTCACTCCCAAGCCAGGCCTATTGCCATTCATATATCTTAGACATACCAGTGGAGATTGCAGTTCTACAGGGATGAGTCCACATATCCCCCACATATTCTGCCACCAAATTGGATTCTCTCACATGCTAAACATTGTCATGACCCATCCTAATTTAACCCTTCCCCGGTTCTTACTCTCAGTGTTGGGTACTGTGATCTTGCCCTATCAGGTACGCCCCAGCCTTAACTTTACTGTGTGTCAGTGAATGCTGTTCAGTGATGGTCAATGCTAACTACCCCAGCCTTAGCTTTAATTGTGTTAGTGAGTGGTGCTCAGTGATGGTCAGTGCTAACTACCTGATCTCGGATCTCCCATGTGTATTGGTGCTTTAGAATGACCTTTAATGGTCTTCCCATTTCCCCTTCCAAACTCCATGGTCTCAGGACCCTCGCTTATCTGAAAATACAGTGGCCTTATCCATGGATGGCCCTCAATAGTCATTCCTCTTGGACATGAACCCTGAGGTCCCAACTTAGCCTCATTTATACCATAATCTATATGCCATATAAGCTCACATCCCCAAGTCCCTACGGTGTGTTGTCATGGGGCTGGTCGATGACTTCTCCCACTGCCAGTGGCACCTGAGCAGACCAATTTGGAGCTACCTCTGCTGCTGCTGTAAGAGTGGAGACAGGAATCAGGATGACCCCATGCATGCACCACTATGCATGCTTTGGTAGACTACTGTGTTCCATGAAAATACATGATATGTCAGGCCAGGCATGCAAAGTGGAACCTCCATTTTATCAGCTGCTTTTGGCTGATGAGCAGGGATCCAACCGGCCCTGACTGCTTAAAAAGCAACAGTACCATCTTAACTCATGGGTGAGGCAAGCAAAGCAGAACCTCTGCTTCATCAAACACTTTTGGCTGATGAACAGGGGGTGCAGCCAGCCCTAACTGCTTAAAAAGCAGCTGGTACCATTTTAAGCTGGTGTGCCAGTGTGCCCAGTGAGCACCAGGGTGCCGGGCTTTGCCTGCTGGCAGTCCACCAATAAGCCCTGGGAACTCCAGGTTGATGAATTATTGCTTGGGAACATCCATGCATAAGGTCACTGAATGTGTAAGTGAGGAATGATTCCTGAAGGACATCCAACAGTAGAGCCACTGTACTTGCTGGTAAGTGAGGGGACTGAGACCTGGTGGTATAGAGGGGAGAGATTTAAAGATCTGTTGGGGTCAGATTGATTCACCAGCCCACACAGGAGTCCTGAGTTGGGTTTGTTAATGGAGAGCATCACTGACCGCCACATGCAAGGCCACAGGAAAGCTATGGCTGGGGGGCCTGTCTGGAAGAGCTAGATCCCAGTATCTGATTGAGTGTCGGAACAGGGGACGGATCACATTAGGCAGGGTCATGAAACTGACTAGCTCACGAAAGAACCAGGTTCAGGGGTAGATTCTGCAGGGCATAAGTGGGCTCAGCCCTGTGCCAATAATAGTCCTGCTGGTTAGCTCAAGAGTTAGGGTGGTAATGGACTGAACTAGGTGTGAACATGGAACTCACTAACACTCGCAGATCCTGGAGCTGAGGATAGGCTGGGTCTGTCCAAGCTGCAGTCTCGGGATTTAGACCTGCCAGTAGGCCCCCAGGTCACCAAGGGTGAGGCAGATGGTGGTCAGCACATGGTGAACCACCAGAGACAAGTTGGTGAGGAATGTCTGCTAAGGTTACAGGTTTTAAAGGTAAGGAAGGGGAGGGCAGGAGGGAGCCTTTCGGCGACCCTATGCCCACCAAAGATGCTGTAATTGGCTGTATGACAGGTCTATCTCCATAGATCTTCCGGTGATGTCAGAGGTCATGTTCATGTATACTCCCTTTGACCTCATAGCCATGTTGGAAGGCACACTTCACATGTAGGCCTGAAGGCTGTGCCTCAGGCCAAGAGGAAAGTTAGGCTTAAGCCACGCCCCCAGGAAACAGGGCAGGGGCCTGGGTGATTGCCCACACTGCAGTACCTGCATGAGCATCCTAAAACAGGATGTGGTTCAGGCTGGTCCACAACATCCACCAGCTTATACAAAGGCCAATATGTATGGGCAGGCTTTGCTGCGTAAGGACCTAGCACCTGCTGGTGCATGTGAAATCTTGGTCTGGGAGTTGGGTTAGTAGGGGAACCTGGGAAACTCCCCCATTGTGTCATAGCTCCCATTGGTGAGCACATGTTCCAGATCTAGGGTTCAGAAAAGCTGGGCAAGGTAGCCCCATCCATTGACAAGTGTTTGGGTTGGTTTTAAAGGGGGGGGGGGGCAGACTGAGCAGGGCCGAGCAAACATTAGCCCCACTGATGAGTGCAGAAACCAGGCTGGAGTGCAGGTCATGCCGGGCTAGGGTATCACACCTACTGGTTTACATGAGCCAGGAATGGGAGCAGAAGGAGCAGGGCCAGGCTGTAACACCCACCAGTAAGAGTTGGGACTGGGGGCTGGCTAGGTCAGGCCAGCTTGCAACATGAAAAATCAAAGGCTCAGACAGAAAAATGGCTATGCCAGGCCAGTTCAGAACAACCACTGGCATGCACCAAATCTGTGGATGGGAACAGGCTTGGTTCAGGAGCAAAGGGGATGCCCCAGCTGGGTTGTGATTCCCGTTGGTGAGCACAAAAGCTAAGATGGGAGCTGTGGTCTGGTCTGAGTATGGCTGCAGGGTCCCTTGGCTGGGTTTGGGATATGCCGAACTGGGCTAGACTGCAGCACCCACTGGTGCTCATGAGAACCAGGGTAAGTGGAGGAAAGGGCTAGGCTAGATCTCTGCCCCTGCTGAGCCATGTGTGAGCTGTGTCTAGATGTAGACCAGGTTGGCTGGACTGTAGCACCCAACAACAAGAACCAGAATGGATGAGGGCCAGTCAGGAGGTAGACTGAAGAGGGCTGCCTCATGAACCTACTGGTGTACACGAGATCTGGCATTGGGAGAGATCCTGATGGAGGAGAATGGGGGAAATCCTCTATTGGGACATACTCTCTGCAGGTGAGTGTAAGAACCAAGAAAGGCAGCAGCCCAGACCAGGTCAGGTTATGATACCCACGGACTTACCTTTGGTTCAGGTCTGGGGCAAGCCAGACTGGGCCAGTTCATACCGACTGCTGGCAAATTCAAGAGCCAGAACAGTGTGTGAGTCATACCAGTTTGGGCCACAATACCAGCCAGTTCACATTAAGGATAGGATGGGGAACTGGCTGGTCTGTTTAAGCTGTAGTTCTCACCAGCCTGAGCTGGAATTGAGGTGGGCTGGACTGGGCTGAGTTGGGCTACATTACCAACTGGCAAATGCTGAGGTGAAGTGGGCTGTGTCAGATTGGGCCATAGCACCCAACCAGCATATGTGTAACGTGGGTGGTGGTGTACATTGACCCAGAGGGGGAGCTGTGGGGGGGTCACCCTACTGGGCCAGCATTCCCACTGGTGAGCATGAGAGCTGGGATTAGGGGCAGGCCAGGTCAGGCAGGGTTATAGCATCTGATGGCCTACGTGCAAGCTGGACCAGGGAAAAACCAGGGTGGGCTAACTGTGCCTTTTGGTACATGCATTAGCTGAGTGGGTGTGGATAGATTGGATTTTGCCACAGCATCATCTGACAGATGCTGGCACTGGGGCCAAATTCTGTCAGGTGCCAGCATGACTAGAAAAGTGGTGGCACCCACTGGCTCCAGTGTGGACTGGAATGTGGGGCTGGTTGGGATGAATTAAGCTTCAATGCCCCTTAACATGTATGAGAGCCAAATGGGATGTAGGACAGATGGGACCAGTCTGCTGTACATACTGGCAAGCTTAGGAACAAGGGTAGGGGAAGGGTCTGGTGGGGGTATTGTGGGTTGCCCTGACTAGACTTCAGTTCCCACCGGTTTGCATGAAGGCCAAGTATGTGGTGGGCAGGATTAGGATGGACTGCAATACCCATTGGTTTGTGTAAAGTATGGGGCTCGAAAGAGAACTGACCCAACAATTCCAGCTACCAGTGTGTGTATAGGCTGATTTGGGTGACAGACTGTGCCAGACCCTGTATTGGCAAACACACACAAGAATTAGGTCTTGGATGACCTCAGATGAGGTGTCTTTGGTGATTCCCTACCAACTGAACCACTGGACTTAGAACCCCAACCATGGACAAAATTGGAGAGTCCATGGTCTGACCATGCAGTGCATGTCAGAGATGGGTCTCCTCAGTGGCTTAGATGGAGCATTGGACAGCATATCCAAATGTACATGAAGATTACGGCAATATATTGGAGCCTCCAGAAGACACCTGGTACCATGGCATAGGATGGAAGATAGAACAAATTGATCAACTACTCCAACCAAGTGTACCACAGTGACAACCTCAGTGATTTCACCAGCATGCACTATTGTCCTGATCATGCCCCTCCCCTCCCCAGTCTGTCTTCCCTACACCCCCAGATCTGCATTCTGCAGAGGCTGTCAGCCACCCCCCCCCATACACCATGCCATGCCCAGGAATAAGGGAGGGGTCTCTGCAAGCCTACTGCCCACATGCTCATCCTATTTTGTGTTTTGGACAACAGATAAATCTGCACTGGCTCAAGGAAGCCTTCTCCACATACCTCTACAAGTGTGTTGTTAGTCCTCCACCCTGTCCCATGGCCAGGCTATTCTCTGCAGGACATCAGGTGTCTAGCATGGTTCCTAGCAGCCTGGGCTTCTGAAAGTTTGGGATGCCAAAGCTGTGATTATGCCAAAACAATGTTCTTGTTGTGAGCCCATGTCAGTGTGAGGCAGGACCTATCCCCACCTTGGATTACACTATAGGATTTTATGGGATCCCAACACTTACCATGCCTCCCATCCAGATATCCTGACATGTGCTGAGTTCTGGATATAGAAGACACATCTTCAAATCAGCCAGAGCTGAGAATTGAGGTTCCACTTAAAAAACAAAACAACCTTTCTCAGCCTGTGTGCACAGCTCCACAGAGTGGCAATGAAGTGAGAGGTACTCAGTGAGGCCATGGCTGTTTGGCCTGGAATGTGGGACCTGCATCTTTGCAGAAGGCTACTGCTGAAGGACAGTAGCACCAGCATCCACTAAGGAGCTCCCTCTGTAAGCCTGGTAAGTGAGGAAGAGAGGAGTGACCAGGAAGCTGACAAAAGAGGACCTATGGTTGCTGGTGCATAGTACTGTGTGTCTTGTGATTGCTGGGTCACAGTGCTGTGTGTCCTGTGATTGCTGGTTCACACAATGTTGTGACTGACTGGTTCAAGGCCAACAGCCCAATCCACTTCATCTCCTACAGCTCTGTCCGTAGCAGCTTTCTTTCACCTGACATCTCCTTCTGTTTCAGATTCTGCAAATGCTAGAGTTTGACTCTAATCACATCATATTTGCTGGAGCTCTGAAGGATAGGATTCTGATGACACTGGTTTTGGTTATGGCAGTCTCCCTGACCTATGGTAATCCCAGGCAGGGACAGCCTCCCTAAGGTAGAGTTCCCCTTCCGGGACGCAAAGAGCAAATGATGAAGGGCTGAGTCACCAAACTGATCAGGACAACATGGCAACAGCAAGGCAAAGACGAGCAGATACCACGTAATGTCAGAGATCTTGGTAGTCAGAAAATTAGGACATGTTTAACAGCCTTGGGAATTTTAAACTATCATGTCATACTGTTAATAAAACAAAATGGGGCTTGACATTAGCAGCAAACAGAGGTGTGGCTCCAGCTAGTTTCCTATGGGAAGGAAAGGAGAGTCAGCAAGCATTAGACCAAAGCTGGTTAGGTGTTATTAGACATTATTGAACACCAGCCTAGTATTCCAGGTTAGTACAGATGTCAGGGAAGTGCCACTACATGATGGAGTGAGAATTTTCACTGCAAATTCATCTTATTTCAGGGAAAGAGGCACAATGACTATGCAATGGTTGGCTGTAACAGCCAATCCTTATGTATTGCCTATCAATTGTTTGATTCAACTCTGTGAATTGTATCATTTAAATCAAGTTCTAGAACTTCTAGAGGATCAAGAAAGTACTATGTATGGATTCCAAATATGCCTGCGGATGGTAAACACTTTTGGGAAAATATGGACAGAGATGCATCTTATGACTAAAAGCAGAAAGGAATTGGCATTTGGGAAATCAGTAAAACAAATCCTCTAAAGTCTATTACATGTAGCAGAAGAGGCCAGGCAGACCTCTCTGCTGTGGAAACCTAGATCAGTTCCTAAGGATCTGTGTCTGGCATCCTATACTCCTATACTTCAGCATCCTGTGGCGAAACAGTCTCCTTTCCCAGATTCTGCTTCTTGAGTTTATAACACACCACTTTCAGCCCAGAGCCAGGGTGCTCATTAAGACCTGCAAGGAAGACAGGCTTTCTGCTTCCTGACTACTACAGCAGCCCTGCAAACAGCAGAGAACCAGTGGATTGTATACTCAGGTTAAAGGACTGGAAAATGAAATCCAAATGGAGGTGAAAGATTAGGGAGCTGTGTGTGGATCACCAGAAAAGCCCTTAAAAATGATTCTGAGAAAAATATAACTATATGCTGGCTACACAGGATAGTGGAGGGAAACCATCCTGGATCTCTTTACTAGAGAGAGCAGAGATAAGAATGTCTGGGCAGAGTGGCTCAAATGCTCAGTACAAGCCCCAACCTCTGGAAAGGACCAGCTCCCCCCCCTCGCCGCATGCAAAGCAGTTCCCCCAGGTGCAGAACCATCATCACTCAGGCACAGACAAGCTCCCCTCAGGCACAAACCAACTCTCCTCAGTCATAGACCAGCTGCCCTCAGGCCCAGACCAGCTGCCCTCAGGTGCACACTAGCTCTCTTCCGGCTCACAGCAGCTCCCCTCAGGCTTTCCTCAGGTACAACCCAGCTCTGCTCAGGTGCAAAGCAGGTTTCCCCAGGTGCAGTCCAGCTCCCCTCACGTGCAGAGCAGGTTCCATCAGGTTCTATCAGGTACACAGCAGCTCCCCTCTGGCACACGGAAACTCCCTCTCTGATGTAGCCTCCTCTAAATCTGTAAAACACCATGTTCAGCAGGGCAGCAGGTTTAGAGATGGGGGGTCTGCCACCCCCTCATTAGGCAGTACATTTAACCTTTCATTTACCTCAAACCTAGTCCTTGTTATTTTGCTTTGGCACAGGTGTTACCTGTAAAGCCTGGTGGGTTCTTTCCTCAGTTTAGTACAGACATAAGAAGCCAGGAATCTGTTGCAGACAGAAAAGTTTATTTGTGAAGGGACCAGGTAAGCACGGAAAGGAGAGGGAAGGGGAAAGCACCTCCCACGAGAAAGCCAAGAAGTAGGGTGCCTCTCAAATTGGGAGGGAGAGAGACACCAAAGATTTGAGGAAGAGTCTTGGTATTTTAAGCATTTCCTGACCCCTCCTTATTGGGTGGAAACTTACCTGTAATATGTTGCCCATTGCTGGTCTCCTAATCAGTCAGGAAATGGGTGAATAATGCTGGTGCCACCCACCTGAAGGTATGGCCAAGGCCTCAGCAAGTATGGCTGGTTTCAACAAGGACCGTGACTGAAGTTTAGAAGCAGATCTACAAACTGAATCAATGAAAGGAGCTGGCAGGAGTTTCATTAGACAGGGAGACAGGGCAGCACCTACAGCTTAATGTGCATTCACTCAATGTTCTGCACAGATGCTGCTGTCTTTTGTGAACACCATATCTTCTAAATGATGGTGTTGCTCATTACTGCCTCTGCAGGATGATACAGCACTGGGCACTGCAGGGCCTGTCCCCACAAAGGTTAACTTCACCAGATATGCCTGCTGCACTAGTCTTCCTTTTTTCCCATAGTGGTTTCGCTTGAGAAAGCTTGAGAAACTGCAGGCCGAGTAAAGCAGGATGTGTGATCTAGCAGGGCATGACGTCACCCCGCATGATTGATGGGTTCATGTTGGTCTAACTGCAAATGCCCTGATACATGCAAGACATACAATGGCCAAAGAGCTGGGAAAAACTCCCCAAGAGGAATTAGGCAGGATATATTAAGACAGCCTGGGTTTCCAATAAATGACATTGTGTGCGTGTGTGTGTGTGTGTGTGTGTGTGTGATTTTTTTAAAAATTTTGACCCTAGTCCCACTGCTCAGCTTTGGGTTTATGGCGATGCAGGCATTGCCAGCAGGGCACGTTGATCTACTCTTGGCACATATGGGGACCTTGGGGAATATCCATGCCTACAATAAATGCCCTTTATCTCTTCCGTTCCCACAGCTTGTCATGAGAGTTAGCAGACTGCAGTGTTTCCTTCCCTTGGAGTCTTTACACTCATCATCAGCTTGCTCAGTGGAAACTTTCATTTTCTTGTGACCAGGAAAGGAGATGGCACCGAAGCACAGTTCCCCAAATAAGTGGCTTACCTGGAAATCATTTTGCCAGGGCTTTTATACTAAAGGCCAGGAGTGCCAAGTATATTGCAACAGAGAGAGGTGCCCTCCCTACTTTCAACATGCATCTTCATGTTCACCTTGCATGTTCAAACACCTGAACACCTCTAAGTGGCTTATTGTAACTTTCTCTTTGGTGGCCTGACTCCCTCTGAGCACAAGGTTATCACATTCATTTTCGGAATTTTTCTATGAATGAAATCAAGCATCTAAACATTTTTGGACTGCCTTGACAAATTCTAGGGACCACTTCCTGTCTAAATACTTCATTCTAAAATCCAGGGACAGTTTTCATAGCAGGTGTAAGTTTTTCTTTTTCTTTTTTTCTTTCTTTCTTTTTTTTTTTTTTTTTTTTTTTTGAGGTCAACTTCAATAGCCAAAGCTCAAGCCAAATGAAAGCATTAGGTCTCAAAAAGATGTCATTGCTGCAGTAAAGCCCAACCAACCCTCACTTTCTCTAATTTTTGCTTGCACCAATTGCAACAGTCAGCCAAAATGGCCCTTCCCTGATCAAGTTCACCTGAGGCCCACATGTGTTATAGCCACACCTGGTCTGGTCTACCCCATCCCAACTTATGCTCTCCAGTGGGAGTGGCTGTCCAGCAGGGGAGCCCACATTCCACTGCTGGCTATACCTCCCCTCCTACCCTAAGTGCTCATGTGTGCTGTTTGGGTGCTACAACAACATCTGGTATGGCTCACCTCACCTTGGCATTCCTTAATGTGCACTGGTTTGTGTTGCAACTGAAGCTGGCCTGACCCACACTCTATGTTGTTGCTCAGATTCACCAGCAGTTGATGTGAATTGGTTCAACCTGGTCTGCTGCCAACCTGTGCCATATATATGATGGTGAATATATTCCTCTGGCTTGATCTGGAATGCTTCTTATCATGGTTCTTGCATTCACCTGTAGGGACTGTGTTCTGACAGAGGAGTTTCCCAAACTCCTCCTTCAGAACCTCTCCCTATGCCAGGTCTTGTGCATACTGGTGTTTCCATGAGTCAGCCCTCTTTGCTGACCTTAAATCCAGTTCATGATGTTGCATGCTTCAGCCCAGCCAAGTCTTATACATACCCAGACCCTATTCACACTTGGCTCTGTAGGGGCAGAGACCCAGCCTAGTCCATCCTAAATCTACCCATGTTCTCCAGAGCACCGGATGGTGCTAGCATCTTTCCTGGCTTGGTGTGCCCAGCTCCAGTTCACACTTGTGCCAAGGGAATTTGCAGCTAAATCCAGACCAGAACTCAGTGTCCACTCTGGCCCATGTACTCTCCCATAGAAATTCCAACCCAGAATAGGTGTACTCTCACAGCTCTCCAACCGTGTTTATTCCCAGCCCTAGATTATGAGCATGCCAGTGGTTATTCTGACCCAACTGGCTAAGACCCACAGCTGTCTCAACCTTTGCCTTTGATGCTGTGGCCTAGTATTCCTGGCTTTTGCAGACCAGTTGGTATAAAAGCCTAGGTCAGCCTGACATGTGCTTCATCCTGATTTCTATTGTCTCTTGTGTATTAGGGGTTTGCTTAGCTCTGCCCAGTCCACCCCCTTCCAGTTGCAGCCGGCCCAGCCCACATTCTAATTTTAGGATGCAACTTTGGATATTGCTGCCTTGACCTGCCCAGACTGCTATCAGTTCCTTTACCCATAAGTGATGGCAGGTGCCATGGTCACACCTAGCTCAGGCCATCACCACCCCAGCTCGCAAGCTAACCTGTAGGACTTGTGTTTCCACAGGATTGGGTCCACACTTCTCCCACACAGTTTACCCCCGGTCCAAGTTTTCTCACACACTGGTTAGTGTCTTGACCTGCCAAGTTGACCAGTCCACTATTCCACCACCCAGTCAGGTATTGGTACCTAACCCTGTCAGAAAGGCCCCCATCCATAGCTGACACTGGGAGCATAATTTGTCAAATTAAATTCCAAAACCACCTTGACAGTGCACAATCCAGAAGCTGGATTGGTCTAGTAGGGAGATAGTGGCCATCTCCCTTTTGGGTTACCACTCTAACTGGAGAGCACAAAACCAGGACAGAGACAGGGGTTGTTAGACAAAAAGGCACCTACAAGTATGTGTGTGGGTTGGAAAGTAGGGCTGGTTGGGTTGAACTAGGATTAAATGCCCATTGACATGTATGAGAGCTAAATGGAATGTTGGACAGGCCAGGCAAGCCTGCGGTACATATTGGCAAGCATGGGAACCAGGGAAGGCGGCAGGCCTGGTGGGGATTATGGGGAGTTGCTTCAACTAGGCTGCAGCTCCGACTGGTTTGTGTGAGGGCTGATTATGAAGTAGACAGGATTAGGCTGGATTACACCACCCATCAGTTCATGTGGAAGACAGGGTTGGAAACAGAACTGACCCAGCAATTGAATTGACCAGCATGTACATAAGCTAATTGGGGTGATGGACTGCAATGAACCCTGTACTTGCAAGCCCATACAAGAATCAGGTCTGGGATCACCTTAAACAATGTTTCTTTGGAGATCCCTCCATCTGAAATGCTGATCTCAGAACCCCATCCATGAAGAGATTATGTTAGCCAATAGATTTCATCACGATTGGAATGGCGAGATTGGCAGCAATTCAGAACTGTTAAACTATCAAAACTGCTTGAGCAGGACCCTCAGAGCGTGGCTCACATTGGGCACCTGGGATGGGAGGGAGGCTGGTGGGGCTTTTCCCTTTGTGTCTCTCCTGACCCCAGATACAGGGGGAAAAAATTATGATACTAATTTGGAAAGAGTGGTATTACCCACTTAAAAGAAGAAAAAGAGATATCATTGCCTGATCTCCAATTGGGTCTAACCAGATCACTGCCAATCTCTGCAGAAGACCTCTTTCTCTTACTTTGAAGAGGACTGGTTCTTTGTTGCAAATAGCTCAATGTCATCATTGAGGAAGTAAAGATGCTGATTGGGAAGAAGAAAAATAAATCATTGTCTTGGAGGAGACAATTGGCACTATGTTATGGCATAGATATTTCTTGCTTCAAAATATAGACTGTCCTTACATTGACTTATTTATCACATAGAATTTCCAAAATTTTGTGTTGTCTCCATGTAAGGAAGTTGAATATATCAAATTTCCATGCATTAGCTCCCTTGTCTGTGCCACTTTGTCAAGCAGGCAAGCCAGGTAGCTGACACATGTTCTGCCAGTCAAATGGCCCATGACTGATAGTGTTCTGCCACACAGCTCCTGGACTGCATGCCACTAGTGTCTGTGAAGGATAGTCTAGATATTCAGCACAGTCCAGTCACCCACCACTAGGGGAGCTGTGGTGTTCCTGTGTACATTTCTCCCAACTCTGTGAATAAAGACTTGCAAAAGGTTACTCAGTTACTCTTTTGTCTGAACCAGATCAAGTTTTCCAGAGGGCAATCTTCTGAATTAGGCTATGCTATATGAGTTTAGTACAAGCATGCACTTAGCACCATACACATAGTGCACACTTGCTTTTCTCACTTCCAGCAGATCAAGAGCCTCCTAGCTAGGGGAGAAGTAAGAAAGTGTGTGTAGACCTTGCAGTTCTGCCATAGGCTTTCAGCCCTGGTGACAGGCCTCTTACCGCTCCCATTCCATTCAATGAGAGAACTCAGGGACCACCACATGGCCCAGCAGGCACTCAAAATTGGGACCGTGACCTGCCTGCTGAGAGCTCCCATGCAGGAACATTTCCACTCTTGGGGCACCTCCTTCCTAACTTCTGTTTCAGGAGGTTTCTGTCTAATAAATCCTGTCTTGGAGGGTCAGCAAAATGGTTCAATTGGATGACCCTCCACCACAAATCATCATCCCATATGGGTAACATTTAAGGTTCAGCTGTTCCACCTCCACCCAGCTCCCTGGTTATAGATGGGGAAGACAGTAGAGGATAGCCCAAGACCTTGGAACCCTGTACATATGTGGGAGACCCACAGAAACCTCTTGACCGCTGTCTTCACCTTAGCTCAGCTCTAGGCATTGTGGCCATTTGAGGACTGAATCAGCAGATGGATGATAGTTCACTTTGTTTATCCTCCTCGCTGTTAAATCTGCCTTTTCAATAAAAACACGTGATTTTTAAAAATGTAAATGCTGGTTTTGCTAACATGAGGTAAGCACTGACGAACTCTTTGTGTCTATTACATCAATTTCCCACAGCAGCTTTGATGCTGTAATTCAACTTCAGCTCCAATACAACTCAGACCCAATCTAAATTTAACTGTAGCCAGCACCAGATTACCTTGACAACTAGGTAACCAAACAGACTGCTCTGAGTTCTGTTCCTTCAGAAATGCTTGCTCTCCTCCATTACCAATTTTTCCCCACTCTGGAGCACTGGTTTCATGTCAGCAAGTTGAAGTGGCTAACGTGGGGTTAAGGACCAGCAGAGTTGATGAGATTCCTGGAGTGAGGGTGAAATGTATGGCAATCCAGGTCATGGCTGTAAGTACCACTTATATATGAGAACCAGGTCTGGGGAAGATCTGGTGGATGTCTGCAGAGATATATCTGACTAGGTAGCTGTCTGCACTACATATAAGAGCCTGAGTGGCCTAGCCAGGCCACAGCTCCCAATGGCACATATGAGAGCTGGGTTTTGGGGCCAACGAGGTAGGGGTTCTGGGAAATTGCCTCTATCAGGCCAAGGCACCCACCAGTGAACCTGAGAGTCAGGACTGGGAGCAGGCAAGGTGGTTCCACTACACCCACTGGTCCACATGAGTGTTGGGGCTTGGAACAGGCTGGGCCAGACCACAGCACATCATGATACTCATTGAAACTGGGGCTAGGTTGAAGCCGGAAAGTGTTCTGAAGGGCCCTCTCAACCAGACCAACAACATGCAGATTTGTAAAGAAGATAAGGTAGAATGCAGCACCTGGCCAGGAATGCAAGAGCCAGGTGTGGGAGCCAGCTGGGTAGGTTGACCTGGTCAAAAATGGAGCCTTGAATCACACAACAACCTTAGACCAACAGGATCCCTGACCTCAAGGACATTTCATATACATGGTCTGGCCATGGAGCACATACTGCAAGACTGGGTCAGCTCTGTTACTGACTCCAGAGAAAGGATGGACATACCAACCCCGACTGTAGGCAACTGCCTAAGCTGCCTTGTACCTAGGAATGTGTAACACTGGTGGGAGAAAAGCAGCCATTCTAGGCCTGGTTAATGCCAAATTGGTACTGATTCTACCAGTATGCCAGCACAGTTTTTACTTTTATTTTCATTTATATAAAAAAGAAATAAGTAGGGGAGGCAGGGGATGCTGAGTTGGGATATACCACCCCAGCCTACAAGTGATACTGCATGTTAGAGCATCATGCTTCTGAGTTTTAGGTAAGGGCAGAAGACTACTTGGGGAAAGGGGCTGGGGATATATTGGAGGTTGAACAGCTGAGGGCATGTTTGCCAGGAAAGCAATGATTTCTGGGGTCTTCCAAGCACTGGGCCACTGCACTTGGCGATAGAATGGTTTAGAGGGGAAAACAGGAGGAGATATCTGGGTCAGGCCAAGACACCTGCCTATGTGGGAGACCTAGGCTGGATTCAATAGTACCACACACTGCCTACTGGGACTCATAAAAGGTGTAGTTGGGAGAAGGTGGTAATGCCTGGCTGGGGAGGCCACAGTACCCACCTGTGAGTGTCAAAGCAGAAGATGGGTCATGTCAGGATGGATCACTAGAATGAAAGAGAACAAGATCTTGGAGCAGATTCAGAAAGTGAATTTTGAGCTTGCCTCTGTGGGACTGTAGAACTGCCAGTTTATGTGGAGAGCTGGAGTGGTGACAGGCTGAACATGCTAGACTACAGAACTCACCTGAAAGAAATGCACCTGACATTCATGGAGGCTGGGACTGATGAAACCTGGTAGTGCAAGGCTGCAGCAGTCACTGGTGAATGCACAGGCCAGGACTGAGGACAGACCATGATAAGCAGGGCTACTGCCCCTACTGGTATACATTGAATCCAGGACTTGGACCAGGCCTGTTGGGATAACCTGGGGAACTGCCCTTCTAGGCTACAACTCCCTCTGGGCTGAGGGTGGGTCAGGCCATACCAGTTGCAGCACTCATCAACATTTCTGTAGGCTGGGTCTGGGGACAGGTCAAGATGAACCAGACCTTAGTACATGTTGGCACACAGATGAGCCAGGACAGCGTATGGGTTGTGCCTGATTGGGCTAGGTTGTAATACCCACATGGGAGAACTGAGACTATGGGTGGACCATGCCAGTCTGAGACAAAGCATGCACCAGCATGTGCAAGTTTCAGGGCTAGGGACAGGCTAAAGTGTTGTGCCACTTTTTGCAGAGGTACTTGAGATCTTCTGTTGCATTAGAGGAGCCATTTGCCTTATTTTTTATATGCATATGAGAATATGAAAGGAGGAAGCTTGAGATGACTCAGGACTCGGGCTGGGCAATATCCTGGTGCTTCCCAACGATCTCTTAGTCAGGCCTCTGTTCCCAACAAGCCTGTGTGGGCATTGGGCTGTGTTGTATACTCTTTCAGGGATCAGCACTAATACTGGTGTGCACAGTTTGAAATGAGACCCTGGCTTCAGGGCCAATAATCCAATGACTCCATATTGTGTCTTCAGACTGCAGTAATGATGACCCAACTTATTTTACATCCTCATGAACAGCAGAGACTCTACCCACCATTCTTTTCATATGCACTCTGGGAAGTGTTGGTACCACTCCTACTTCCTTCTCTGAGAGCTTCAGTGCACTTATGTATATCAGAGGGAGCGAGTTTTGAGAGATGTCCCAAGCTCAGGAGAGAAAAAATGAGAGATGCCCTTGTTTTTATCCACTCATTATACAAAAATTGAGTGCTACTTCTATTTTTTCAAATTATTTTTAAATTATATTTTTGACAATCTTTACATAGTTAATTAGGGCAAAAAGGTTCAAGAACTATAGGAAAGTGGGTAAGACTATTATTTCAATACTATTTACTTCATGTTTAAAGGGGGGTATTAAGGGAGAAGCCCACCCAATTTCCCACTCCAAGGTTCTTCCTCAAGTGGTTTTGATAGTTCAGCAGTTATGAATCACTGCCAGTCTTGCCACTCCAAACACTATGAAGTCTTTGAAGAATCCGCTGGTTGACATAATCCATCATACAGACTCTTTGCCCAGTATTTCGTTGCCAACATATAGCTGAGATGGTTGACCTGTTCTGTCTTCTGTATTTTCTTGGTTAGTGTTCTGAGTCCAGCATTTCAATTGAGGAGATCTCCAAAGAAACTTTGTCTGAGGTGTTCCAAGACCAGATTCTTGTATGAACTAGCATTTCAGGGCCTGGCACGGTCTGTCGCCCTGATCAGCTGGTGGTTGCGATTCCTGGGTTGGTTCTGTTTTCAGTCCCAACTTCCACTGGAACCAATGGGTGTTGCAGTCCAGCGTGGTTCTGCCAAGCACATACTCGGCTGTCGCATAAACCAGTGGGAGCTGCAGCCTAGTTGGAGCAACCCACAATAACCCCCCACTAGGCCCACCCCCTACCCTGGTTAGCCAGAATGTGTAGCAGTAGTCCAGTTTGTGCCACACCACATTCGTCTTTCATACATGTCAAAGGGTATTAAAGCTTTGTTCCATCTAACCAGCTCCACTATGCAGTCCACACAGATGCTGTTTGTGTGTCTGTCTAGCCACCCCAGCCCCTGTCCTAGTTTTTGTGCCCTCCTGTGGAAGTGGTAAAACAAGAGGGAGGAGCCTACTATTTCCCTCCCAGGCCTCTCCCACTCCTGGATTATGCATTCTTCAGGTAGTTCTGTGGTTTGACTTGACAGATTTAGACCCCAGTGTCAGCTTCTGCCAGCTGATGCTGTGGCTAAGCACAAACCCACTCTAATTTTGTTTGCACAAGTAGGAATAATCAGCCCAGCCTGGCTTTTCCCTGATCTAGGCCACATGAGGCGCACAGGTGTTGTAACCCTGCTTGCTCTGATCTGCCCGTATCCCAGCTCATGCTCTCCAGTGGGAGTAACTGTCCAGCAAAGCAACCACCACTTATTACCCTGCCGGCTCTACCCCATTCCCCCTTTCATGGTTGTCACCTGTACTGGTTGGGCGCTGCGGTCACATCTGGTACAGGTAACTTCACCTTGGCATTCTGTATTGTGCATTAGTTTTTGTTGCGACCAATCCCAGCTTGACCCACACTCTGGGTGCTTGTATTTGCCAGTGGATGATGCAAACTTATTCAGCCTGCTCTGTCCCCTGACCCATGCCAAATGTATGCCTGTGGGTAACTTTTCATGGCCTGTTCTGGGCTGATTCCTATCATGCTTCTTGCGCTTACATGCAGGGACTGTGTCCTGCCAGAGGAGTTTCCCAGGGTCCTCCATCAGAACCTCTCCCAATGCCAGATTTTGCACATACCAGTGGGTCCATGAGCCAGTCCCATTCACTTCACCTCCTGTCCTAGCAGGAATAGTGCCTTTTCCTGACTGGCTTTCATCCCAAACTGGTCCTTGCTGTTGGATGTTTCAGGCCAGCCATGGCTTGTCCATACCCACACACGGCTCACATAGGGCTCAGTAGGGGTTGAGACCTTGCCTAGTCCATCCCACATCTACCCTGGTCCTACAGGACACCAGAGGGTGTTGGATTCTGGCCTGGCTCGGTGCATCAAATCCCAGTCCGCACTTGTGCCAAGAGAGACTACAACAGTTTCCTGATCAGAATGCAGCCCTCATCCCAGGCCACCCACCCCTTGGTGGGAAATTCAACCTAGTTAGGGTTGTCCCCTTAGCTCCACAACCGGGCCTGTTCCAAGCTGTAGGTCATGCACATGTGAGTGATTGCTCTGATTCAGCTTGGCTCAGCCCCTCACCTGTCCCGGCCTCTGCCTTAGACACTGTAGCTTAGCATTCCTGGTTCATGCAGACCAGTAGGTGTGACAGCCTAGCTCGGCATGACCTGCACTCCATCCTGGTCTCTAGTTTTGCTTGTGAGCTGAGGTTTGCTCAGTCCTGCCCAGTCCACCTTGTCACATTAAAATTACCAATTGACACATTACTCAGCTGTTGGAGCTACTTTTCCCAGATTGTCCGAAACCCAGGTCTGGACCCCATGTTCACCTTGACTCCCCAAGGGAGTTTCCCAAGTTCCTCCACTTGATCCACTCCCAGACCCAGTTCTTATAAAGGCCATTGGGTTTAGGCTAGGCTCCAGCTACGTCTGACCTTCCATTTGGCCATGTATGAGCTGGTGAACATTGCAGCTGGCCCACCCCACACCCTATTCAGGATGCACAATCGGGTACTGCTGTCTTGAGCAGTCCAGACTGTTGCGATTTCCTTTACCTGTGTTTGATGGCTGGCTCCTTGGTCACACCTAGCTTAGTCCATCACCACCCCAACTCTTGAGCTAAGCAGTGGGGCTAAAATTTCCACAGGGTTTGGCCCACACTTCCCTCACAGAATCTGCTTCTGGATATGGTTCTCAAGTGCTAGTTAATGTAATGGCTCTGCTTAATGTGACCCTTCTCCTGATCCATCATCATGTCAGGTAACAGGATATGATTCTGCTGGACATGCCCTGAGCCATAGCTATTGCATGGGCTGGTATTTGGTGGTCAGCATTGATCAGTGATTTCTGGTTTTTCAAAGGAAGAGTTAATGTCATTGTGAATCTTTATGATTGATTCACAACCTAGAAGCACAGTGTGTTCAACCTGAAGCTACCTAAGCAGCTATTCAATGAACCAAAATCCCAGAGTTCGCTGGCTGGGTGGACAGAAAGCATAGCCTGGCACCAAATGGCACACTGGCTGCCCAGAGACAGCTCACCACGTACACGTGGTGGCTGTCGTCTGTGATCCAGGCATGGGATGTCCCGTCCTGAGGCCCATCAGCAGCCAGGATGCTGCTGGAAGTTTAAACTCCCAGGCCCAAGGTCGTGCCCTGCCCCAATCCCATTCACCGCCCAATGAGGGTGGTGGGTGGGTCCCGGACCTGCCCAGTCACAGAGACCTCCCCCTCGGTGTACTCACCCCAAAGGGAGCAGCTCCCAGATCCCAGGCAGCCTGGGGAGAGCTCACCACATGCACGTGGTGGCTGTCGTCTGGGATCCAGGCATGAGACACCCCATCCTGAAACCCACCAGCAGCCAGGAGCTGCTGCTTCTATTTTTACCCTCTCAATCCAGGTAGGAATTAAATCACCTACAGCAGGCATTCTCCTGAGATGCACCCTTAGACAATGTAAAAACATAATTGTGCAAAAGTCATTGATCTATTTCCTATCTGGAGTCAAAAGCTAATGTTTTCAAAATGCTGAGCTGCTTGAACTGCATGATGTATTTATGTTCTGTGTGATAGGTTTATAGCCTCATATCACATATCAATTCTTTAATTGTTTTTCTTGGTATCTAACAGATCTAGGCAATGCAATCTTACGCAACTCAGAAATTTTATGTGCTTTCTAAGGCAGGTCCAGGGATCAGAGGCCAGTGGTTGTAAAGGAACCAAGAGGAGGGGTTGTTTGTTAGTTGTCAGCCATCTGATTCTAAGCCACAGTTGTCTCCCCCACCATCTCTAACTTCTTATCAGTGCCAGCTGCAGCTGCTTCCTGCTCAGCCAGGTTAAAAACTGCAAAATCAACCACCTCAGCTATATGTTGGCAACAGAATACTGGGCAAATGGAGACTCTATGATGGACTATGTCAATCGATGGATTCTTTAAAAACTTCATACTGCTTGGAGTGGCAAGATTGAAAGCAATTTATAACTTCTGTCACTTCCTGTCCAATGACAGTTGAGCCCAGTAGGATGAAATAAAGTAGATTAAGCAAAACACACACAAACAAGGAGGAAGAATATCACTCAGAGTGCTTGTAACTTCACAGCCTGAAATCAAGCATGATGTGCACCACAACAAAACCAGAAAGAAGAATCTCACTCAGTGATCTCAAAACTTTACGTCCAGACACAAGTGCAGGGCCAAAGCCCTTTTCAGCTACCATGGAAAATGACTGCTCTGGCAGCACATACTCCTGAAAGTGCCATGGACACCTCGGGATCTAAGACTGTGAATGGCATTTTCCCTAAGATGCAGGGCAGGGCAGGTCACCCCCTGCCGAAAACACTCTACCCGGTTCGTTATCTTCTGCTGACATCAGGTGTACCAACAGCTCCCCAGGGAACCCCGTTATGTTATCACCTGTCTCATGTCCATTGAAGCCAGAGTGATGAAATCAAGTAGATTAAGCAAAACGCAAAAAAAAAAGGATGAAGAATCTCATGCAGAGTGCTCAATATATCACCTCCAGAGACAAGTTGAGGAGGGCCAAAGCCCTTCTCAGCTACCGTGGGAAAGAACTGCTATGGCAGCACATATGCCTGAAAGTGCCATGGACACCTAGGAAAATCACACTATTGTGGAATGGCATCGTCTAAAGGGAGCAGCGCACGTGCTCCCATGCCAAAACTGCTCCATCCAGGTCATTAACTTCACCTGCCATCAGGCATACAAACAGCTGGTCATGGAACCCAGTTCTGTCACTTCCTATCCAATGACAGTTGAGCCCAGTAGGATGAAATCAAGTAGATTAAGCAAAACACACCAAAACAAGGAGGAAGAATCTCACTCAGAGTGCTCAAAACTTCACAGCCTGAGACAAGGTCAGTTCCCAATTCATTTTCAGCTACGCTGGAAAACACCTGCTCTGGCAGCACATACCCCTGAATGTGCCATGGACACCTAGGAATCGAAGATCGTGAAAGACATCTTTCAAAAGGATCAGTGCAGGTTTCTCCCATGTGGAAACTGCTCCCTTTTTATAATTTAGTTTACCTGACATCAGGCTACAAACAGCTAGCCAGTCAACCGCTTACACTATCTGCTGACTCTTGAGCCCAGTAGGATGAAATCAGGAGAGTGTGTACCAAACCTAAAAAAGAAGAATTTCTCTCAATTCACACAAAACTGACACCCCAAGACAAGTTGAGGGCTCAGCTACCATGGAAAACAACTGCACTCGCAGCACATACTCCTCTATGTGTCTGTGACTCCTGGGGATCTGGGAATGTGAATAGCTTTGTCACTTAGATTCAGGGCAGGTCTCCCCATGCTGAACCTCCTCCATCCGGTTCATTATCTTCACCTGACACTGGGCCTATGGAAATTAAGCGAGCTCCTCCCATAAGAAACAAAGAGTCTCACTCAATGCGGCAAAACTTCATATCCAGAAACAACGTGAGGGCCAAAGTCCATTTCAGCTACCATGGGAAACGACCAGTCTGGGAGTACATACTACTGAAAGTGCCATGGGCACCTAGGGATCTATGACTGTACATGGCATTTTTCCTAATGTTCAATGCAGGTCTTCCCCTGCTGAAAGTGCTCCATCTGGGTTATTGTTTTTGTCTGGCATCAGGCACACAATCAGCCCATCATGGAACCTGGTTCTGTTACTTTTTGTCTAATGACCATTGAGGCTACTATGATGAAATCAGCCATGTTCTGCACCACAACAAAACCCCAGAGAAGAATCTCATTCATTGCACTAAAAATTTCACATCTGGAGACAAGTGGAGGGCCAAAGCCCTTCTCAGCTACCATGGAAGATGCTGTCACAGCACATACAAATGAATGTGCTGAGGACACCTAGAGAGCTAAAAACTTGAATGCCATTGTCCCTAAGATGCAGGACAAGTCTCCCCCTGCCAAATCTGCTCCATCCATGTCATTATCTTCTTCTGACGTCAGGCATACAAACAACTCACCGTGGAACTCGGTTACACTATCACCCACCTAACGATCATTTACCCAGTATGGTGAGCTCAAGTTGATTAAGCAAAACACACAAAACAAGGATGAAGAATCTCACACAGAGTGCTCAATACGTCACATCCAGAGACAAGTGTAAGAACAAAACCCTTTTCAGCTACCATGAAAAAGAACTGCTCTGGCAGCACTTACTCCTGTATGTTACTGACTTGCCTATGAATCTAAAGTGTATTGTGGAATGGCATCATCTAAAATGAGCAGGGCAGTTTTCCCAATGCTGTTACTGCACCATCCGAGTCATTAACTTCACCTGACATCAGGCAGACTCAGCTCACCAGGAAAGTTGATTTTCTCACTTCGTTTTTAATGAACATCCAGCCCAGTATGATGAAAACAAGTAAGTTGAGCACCACACCAAAACAAGGAAGAATATCTCACTCAGTGAGCTCAAAAGTTCACATTTGGAGACAAGTTCAGGCCAAAGCCCTTTTCAAGTACCATGGAAAACAATTGCTCTTGTAGCACATACTCCTGAATGTACCTGAGATCACCTGGGAATATAAGACTATGAAGGGCCTTTTGTAAAAGGGCAGCGCAGATCTCAACATGCCAAAACCACTGCATTTGGGACATTAAGTTCGCATGATTCCAGGTGTACAAACAGCTCACCATGGAACCCGGTTCTCTCACTTCCTGTCTAATGATCATTGACCCAGTATGATGAAATCAAGCATATTGAGCACCACACAAAACATGGAAGAAATCTCACTCCGTATGCTCAAAATTACACATCCAGAGAGAAGTTCAGCGCCAAAGTCATTTTCAACTACCATGGATAGCAACAACTCTGGCAGCACATACTCCTGGATGTGCCAGGGATACCTAGGGATCTAACATTATTGTGGAATGGAAATGTCTAAAATGGCAGGGCACGTCTCCCTGTTCCAAAATTGCTCCATCTGGCAGGAATCTAAGAGTGTGAATGGCATTGTCCCTAGGACAAGTGCGTGTTTTCCTATGCTGAAACTGCTCCATCTGGGTCATTATCTTCTGTCATCCCGCGTAGAAATGGCTAACCAAGGCACCCAAGTTTTTACTTCCTAATGTTCATTGAGCACATTATGATGAAATCAAGCATATTAAGAACAACAGACAAAACAAGGAATATGAGTCTCAATCACTGCACTCAAAACTTCACATCCAGAGACAATTTCAAGACCAAAGCCCTTTTGGAAAACAAAAGGAAAACAGCTACCATGGAAAACAACTCCTCCGGTACCACCTACTCCTGATTGTGCCTGGAACCACCTAGGCATCTCAGGATGTAAATGGCCTTGTAGAAAAGGAGCAGTGCAGCTCTCCCCTTGCTGAAGCTGCTCCATCCACATCATTAATGTCACCTGACATCAGGCATACAAACAGCTCATCAGGTGACCTGGTTACATTATCTCCTTGCTAATGATCATTGAGCCAAGTAGGATGAAATCAAGCATGTTGTGTAACTTATACAAAACAAGAGACTAGAATCTCTCTCATTGTGATCAAATCTTCACATCCAGAGACAAGTTGAGGGCCCAAGCTCTTTTCAGCTACCATGGAATACAACTGCTCTGGCAGCACATACTACTGAATGTGCCTGGGACACCTAGGGATCTAAGAACATTTTAATATTGCAATGTCCCAAAGAAGCAGCACAGTTATCCCCATGCTAAAAAATGCTCCACCCAGGTCTTTAACTTCACCTGACATCAGGCATACAATCAGCTCACTAGGACACTAGTTTTGTCATTTCTTGCCTAATGCCCATTGATTCATGTGTGATTAAATCAAGCATGATGAGCATCAGATGAACACAAGATAGCAGAATCTCCCTCAATGTGTTCAAATCTTGTCAGAGATGATCTCATTCTGTAAAGTGTGTGAGCATCACCATGGAAAGAAGAAACCCAGTACCCTAGACAATGCTCATATGGACTTGCTCACTCCCAACATCGCATAGAGAAGTCCAGGCCTTTTGTTGTGTTGCTGTGTTGCTAGACAATCTCCCCCTCCATGTCTTCTCATTGGGAATCACATTATGAAATAATCTACATTCTTTTTACCCAAAGTCTCAAAGGAGAGTGAAGCTAAATCTGCCCCCAAAGGAATACTAGTGAACATGGCTCTTTCCACCACATACCAACTACTATTTTTAAAATTAACACTAGAAAGAGAATTTCACTCTGAAATTCCAGCAACACAGCATTAAGATTTCCCAATTTTACCTTTTCCATTCTACTCCTCAAGAACAAACACTATTCGAAGTTTGAAAGCTAACTTTTATTTTTAAATAAAGATTTATTTATTTATCTGAAAGGAAGAACTTAGAGAGAGAAAGAAAGAGAAAGAGAGAGACCGACAGAGAGAGACATATTTTCCATCTGCTATTGGCTCACTCTCCAAATGCCTACAATAGCCAGGGTTATGGCAGCCTGAGGCTTCTTCTGGGTCTCGCATATTGATGGCAGGGGTCTAAACACTTGAGTCATTTGCTTCCCAAATACAGTAGCAGGGATCTGGGTTGGCAGTAGAACAACCTGGACATGAAGTAGTGGCCATGTGCGATGCCTACATTTCAGTGAGCGATCTAACCTGCTTTGGCACAGCCCTGGCCTCAAGATCAAACCTTCTGAGCATTCTCCATCTATTCACCACACATACACATACAGTGACTTGCATGATTCTGAGAGGCCACCAACTGTAAAACACAGGATTAAACATATAGAGAGCATCCCAGGGTGAGAGTCTTGGTATAGTGGGTTAAAATGTCTTGTGATGGGCTTGGCATGGTGGCCTAGTGGCAAGTTGTCACCTTGAATGCACCAGGATCTCATATGGCTGCCGGTTCTAATCCTGGCAGCTCCACTTCCCATCCAGCTCCCTGCTTGTGGCCTGGGAAAGCAGTCAAGGACAGCCTAAAGCCTTGGGACCTTGCACCCATGTGGGAGACCTAGAGGAAAGGTCCTGGCTCCTGGCTTTGGTTAGGTGCAGCACCAGCTGTTGCAGCCACTGGGGAGTGAACCATTGGACAGAAGATCCTCCTCTCTGTCTCTCCTCCTCTCTGTATATCTGATTTGGCAATATTTTTTTAAAAAAATTCTTTATAAAAAGATGTATTGTGATGTTAGCATCCCATACTGGAATAGCAGTTGGAGTCCAGACTGCTCCGTTTCCAATCCCACACCCTATAAATGTATCTGGAAAGGCAACAGAAGACAGTTCAGGTACTTGGGCCTCTGACACTCATGTAGGAGATCAATAAGAAGCTTTCAGCTCCTGGTTTTGATCTGGTCCATACTTGTGTGATTTGGCCATGTGGAGAGTGAAGATCTCTCTCTCCTCTGTTTCTGTCTTTAACCAATCAATCTTCCAAATAAAGGCCTTATTCCCATTGGACAGAATCCACTGTGCCAACTTTACTATCTACTTCTAACTCATTTTTAGAAGAGGGGTTGTGTGGCTTGAGAAGCTCTGTGTGCTACATGTGTGTCCTGCTTTTTCTACCATGGCTTAGAGAGTAAGTTTGTTGGTTGGGTAAGTGAGCTTTCTCATGATTGTTCAGTGCAAATACTTACCCTGAGTCTGTAACTGTCAGCACCGCAGAGCAGTGTTGACACTAAAACGAAGAGGCATGCTCTTGAGTGTCTGGGAAAAGCCGGAACCACAACTGGACCCCTCACTGCCAAAAGCGGCTGCATTCAAATCCTTCTCTCCACTGGCCCTGTCCCCATTGGCCTTAGGTTTCCTCCCTGCCTCTCCAGCCCTCTTTCTGCCACCCTTCTTCCCATACTTTCTGCTGCATTTCTCTGTTCTTGTCCCTGTCTCTCCACATTGCTTTTACTGCTCCTGTACCACTTCTGTATCCCGCTCTTCCAGCCCTCTCTCTAGCGCCCTTCTTCCCGCCTGTCCTTCTTCTCATTCTGGCCCTATTCTCAGTCATAGTCTCTCCATCTTCCTCATCGTCATCGTCTTCAGTCTGTTTGTCTGTCTGTGGTCCGTCCTTCGTCCTTCCGTCCGTCTTCTGTCCTAGTCCCTCTTAGTCCTCTGTCTGTTCATTGTCAGTCCATCGCTCATCTGTCCGTCTGTCTGTCCAGCTGTCCCTCACCTAGCTTTTACCGACTACTTTTATATCGTCCTCCACTAATCACTTCTCCCTGTGTGTCCACTTTGCGCTACATGATAGGCCAGTAATCACAGTGAGGGCATTAGCCTATCCCTGTGATGTCCTGTTTACCAACTCCACCTCCTGGCACTGGCTCAGCTGCCAACATGTGATGGCCCCTCTCAATCCTGGAGTGGCTTCAGCACACTGCTCCCCACATGTAACCTTTTAAGTCTCACTGGCCATCAAAGAAAGTTCACACTATCCTAATGGCTTTGCTTAAATATAAATCAGACTTCATTCATGCAAAAGTGAAAGAAAAGTTATTTTAGAATAGTGTTGTAAAAGGACTAGATTCAGGTACCTGACTGAATGTCAGAACAGGAGACAGGTCACATGGGGTAGGGCCATAACACTAACCAGCACATGAGAGAACCAGGTCCGTGGTGGATTCTGCACAGGATATGTGGGCCAAACGCTGTGGAAACACAAGCCCTGCTGGTTTGCTTGAGAGTTGAGGTGGTGATGGGCCAAACTAGGTGTGACTATGAAACCTGTAAACACTCAGGGGTACAGGGACCAAGAGTAGCCACATGTACACCCTAAAACAGGCTATGAGAAGAGCTGACCTGTAACATTCACCAGCTCATACTAGGCCAAGATGGAGTGGCAGAATAAGCCAGGCAAAGGCTAGCATCCAGTGGCATGCATGAGATCTGAGTCTGGGAGTCGGTCTAATGGGGGAACTTGGGAAATTCCCCTAGTGGGCAATAGCTCCTTCTGGAGAGCACATAGTCAAGGCCTGGGTGTTGGGCAGGATGGACAAGGTAGTTCCAACTCACGGCAAATGTGTGGATTGGTTTTGGATTGGGCAGAGCCAAGTAAACCTTAGCTCATTGGCAAATGCAGAAACCAGGATGGAGTACAGTTCATGTTGGGCTAGGCTGTCATACCTACAGATTTGCATGAGCCAGGAATTTGAGCTAGACTGAGCAGGGTCCAATTCCAGCACCCGCCAGTAAGAGTTGGTTTTGGGGACCGGCTGGGTCAGGACAGGCTGTAGCATTCAAAGATGAAGGCCAAGACAGGGGAGGGGCTATGCTAAGCTGGGTTAGAGCAACCACTGGCACATCCAAGATCTATGGCTAAGAACTGGCCTGGCTGGGGAGCAACGGAGATTCCCTGACTAGGTTATGGGTCCCAGGGGTGAGCATGAGGGCTGGAGTGGGGGTTGCAATCTGGTGTGGACATGGATGCAGTGTCCCTTGCATGGGCATGGGTGTGAACTGAATCTGGGATGCGCCAAACTGGGCTAGACTCCAACAACCACTGGTGCTCATGAGAGCCAGGGTGGGTGTAGGAAAGGCTGTTCCAGGTCTCTAACCCTGCTGAACCACACATGAACTGTGTCTGAGTATAAACCAGGCTTGGCTGGGCTATAGCACCCAACAACAAGAATCAGAATGGGTGAAGATGGGTCAGAAAAGGCCACTGTTCCTGCTAGGATGGGAGGTTGATTAAGTGTGGCTCACCCATGGGCTCACTGGTGGGTGCAAGATTTGGTATTTGAGAGGTGTTTTGATGGAGACAGTTGATAATTCCTCTGTCAGGACATAGTTCCTGCAGGTGAGCGCAAGAACCAAGGAAAGCAGGAGTCCAGACAAGGCCAAGATACAGTACCTACCAGCATGCATTTGGCACAAGGTGAGAGCAAGTCAGGCTGTACCAGTTCATATCACCTAAAACCAGAATAGTATGTTTATCATGTCAGGTCGTGCTCACCACACCTCTCCCCAGGTCTTATGTGTGCTGGTTGTGCACTGTGACCCAGTCTGGCACCCAATCTGGCATGGCCTACTTCACCTCCTCATTTGCCAGTGAATGCTGTAGCCTGGCCTGGCCAAGCCCACCCCCAATTCCAGCTCATGCTGGTGGGGGCTACAGCTTTGCCCATCCCTGCCAATCCCCTGTCCTGGTACTAATGTGGCCTGGCTGGCATTGTGGTCCAACCCAGCCTGATCCATACTCTGTTCTGGCTCTTGATTAGCAAGTGAATGATATGAGCTGGCTTAGCTTGGCTAGCCCCAGACTTGGGCCAAATGTACACATACCCACCTGAGAGACACCATGGACATAATTACTTCACAGAGAAACCCTACGCCTACCTAGCACACACACACATCCTGCTCATGTTGTCATTAAACATCTCACATACCCTACACATACACACGGCCAGCCCATGCCCACCACCCACAGAGCCTGCACATGCCCACCTCACACAGACTCACACTGCACATGTCCTCCACATTCAAGCACACCCTGCACATGTGTTCATCATACAGAGATTCCCTACATATGTCCACATGAAATGCACACACCTACACATGCCCAGCTGGCACACAAACAACCTACATATGTCCACCTCACATATTCACATCCTGCACATACACATCCCATAGACACAGGCCCACACCGCTCACACAACATTGATATATCCACTTCAAAGACAAAGCCTGCACCACTCACCCTCACACACCTACAGCTTAACAAGAAAAGGTCACACTCACACACTGTTCACATGTCACCTCACAAACACAAACCCTATACATGTTCACTTAACACACAATACCTTGCACACAGCCACCTTTACACAATTACCCACCTGACAAAAACAGCATGCAAATATCCACTTCAAAGACAAACTCTGCACTGGTCTACCACAAACACCCTGCCATGTCCACCTCACATACACACACTGCACATTCCCAGCCCCACATGCACACATGTACCTGAGACACACATTGCACAAGTTCAGCAATTGCATATCCTGATCATGCATCAGCCAGCTCATCTACACACCCTACACATACACATCCTACCCACATCCACCTGTTGGGGACACTGACCATTTCCTGCCCTGTGATTGGCCCTTTGCCCTGATTGGTGTGCCTTGGCATCTTTAAGCTGATTGGACAAGTTTGACACATAAGCCAGGGGCTTGACGGGGGAGGGTCTGGAGCATAACAGAATTAACGGTCATAACGGTCACAACAGAAGATCAGAATAAAGCGCCTTGGAGACTCTCTCAAGTGTCGGATGATTTCTTCCGCGGGACGGGAGGACCCGATATCCACCCACACACATACCCTCCACATGTTGACCCAACACACATCATGAATATGTCGAGTTCATAAGACAAACCCTGCAAATGTCTACCTCACACAAGCACACCCTGCACACACACACACCCTGATATATGCACCTCACATGCAGACCCCATACACATCCACACAAAATATGTACACCCTACACATGTCCATCCTACACAAACACACCCTGCAATCACTGACCCCCATATCTACCCACCACACACAACATGCACATATACACCTGGCATACATACACCCTACAACTACCCACTTCACACATACACAAGACCACCTCACACACACCTTATGCACATATCCACTCGAAAGACAAGCCCTGTACCTATCTGCCACACACATCACACATTGTGTATGCCCACATCAGCCACCTTGCACATACATACCCTACATTTACAACCTCATACACACACCATGCATATATCCACCCAACCCACCCCATACATATACCCCAAACAAATGCACTTGTAAAAGTCCACCTAACACACCCACCTGCACAGCTCCATTTCACACACACCTGTACATGTCACCTCACACATGCATTCTACATATTTGCACTTAGAACACTCTATACATGTCCACATGGTGTACATACCAGTAGCTGTCCACCTCACGAACACATACTTGCACATGTCCATCTTACATTCTCACTTTCTGCACATACTCAACCCCACGTACACATTCCCCCTTGACATACACACAGAATGCACATGTTTACTTCAAAGACAACCCATGCACCTCTCTACTGCACACACACACCCTGCTCATATCCACAGCAGCCACCTCACACACATCCAACAAATACCCACCTCACACACAGAGAATGTATATATCTGTGTCAAAGGCAAAATATACACCTGTTCAGCACATGGACACACAGCATATGTTCACATCAGCCATCTCACGTACACACTCTACACACATACACACACATGCCCTACAAATACACACACACCATATATGCACACACCCTAAACATGCCTACCCCAGTGTTAACACATAACACAGGCCCACATTCTCAAACATGCACATGTCCACCTTCCAACTTTCTACCTGCTGAAAGTCATTTCATTGCATGAACATATCAACTAAATGCTGCATTTTATTCAATCATTCAATTGATGTAAACTCCTTGTTTCTTTAAACCAAAATTATGGCATGTTAGGTTAGGAGGCAACTGAAATGAGACAGAGAGGCTTTTATTTCAGGTAAATGATTTTACTTAGACGACCACATTCTAATCTTGGAAAACAGAAGGATAGAGTCGATCCCTGAGGTAGAGATACAAAGGCAAAGCAAAATGGGAGTTACTAGTTCTGTTACCAGATTACAGTCAGTGCTCCCAGGAGGAACAATACTGGTGGGGCAATCTTGCTCTGGCTTTGTCTGTAGGGAGGAAAAAGAGTGAAGTAATGAATATACAAGACACACGCTAACTTTCCTTACAATCACACCCTGACACAGTTTTATACAGACAAGCATGATTTTACATCTATAGACTTCCGCACAATAAATATGAGACATTAGTACAGATTGCTGCCAGAGTGTGGAAGCATAGGACAGTACTACAGCAAAGTAAAGGGTGTGAGAGATAGAACACTGTCCATCAGCCACTGCTTTGAGTCACAGCCCCCTCCCACCTTCTCAGGATCCCTGAGCTAAAATTCAGGGGACACGCATCTCATCACTGCTTATGGGAATGGAATGCTCCAGAGCTGTGTCCAGCTGTATAATTTCATTGACCACATATGTTCATTCTGAGATTTCATTTATCAATTAGTGCTGTTTCTGTTGATCTGTATTTCTGTACATAAGTTTTTTGGCATTTACTTTTGTGTGTGATATCTTACTGTGAGACTACACTTCACAATGTTTCATTCCTAGTTGATTCCAGGTGAGGTTTTAGTTCTGTGTCTGCATTTCCAGTTTACTTAAAATTATTTTTAAATATTCATTTCCACTTCATGTTATCAAATGATATTTCTTAGGAATCTGTGTTTTTACTCTTCCTTTTCTACTTCCATTTCTTTGAATTTTCCTAAGTCCCATAAACAGTCTAAAACATGATGTTTTGTTTCCATACTAATACTTTTTCAGAAATTTCCTTTTGATTGAAAATACTCCATTTTTTCTCTTCTAGTGCAATTTTCTGTTGTACTTTTTCTGTAAAAAACAGTTATTTGAGAGACAGAGAACTCCCATCCACTGGTTCATTCCCTAAACGTCATGCCATGGCCAGGGCTGGGATGGGGCTAAAAGTTAGGAGTCACAAACTCAGTCCAGGGCTCCCAGATGAGGAACAGGAGACCTGGTTGTCCCTGGTCATTACTTGAGTCATCACTTCCACCTGCCAGCATCTGCATTATCAGGAAGCTAAAGGCAGGAGGCAGAAATTGAGTACAAACACTTAGCACAGGACAAGAATATCTTAACTGCCTGATCTAACACTTATCCCTTTTAGTCATCTTTGCACTTTTTAAGATCTAGATCTTTGTCTTTTGCTTACATTTTTAAAATGAAGTTTCAATGTCAACTTCTAACTTTACCAAATTGGTAAGTTTTTATAAAGATTTACTTATCTTTATTGGAAAAGCTATTTTATAGAGAAAAGGAGGGACAGAAGGAAAGTGGTTGCAATGCCTGGAGCTGATTCAATTCAAAGCCAGAGGCCAAGAGTTTCCTCTAGGTCTCCATGTGGATGCAGGTCCCAAGGCCATTGGCCATCCTTCACTATTTTGCAGGCCACAAGCAGGGAGCTGGATGGAAAGTAGAGCAACCAGGGTATGACTTGGAGCTCACATGGGATCCTAGCATGTGCAATGTGAGGATTTAGCCACTGGGCCACTATACTGGGTGCTGTGTACTAACATTCTTAAACAGATAATCTAATATGCATATAGTTTTAAATCTATCTGTGAATCTAGGTAAGTTCAGATATAATGCGGTGTGTGTGGAGAATTAAACCATTTTCAGTTAGGTTTTATGTGGTGCAGCCAGTACCCATTGACAGTGGGCTAAGGAGTTGATTAGCACTTGTTGAGCTAGGCAGGAACAAGAACTGGGCTTGTGGCTAAAAGAACCTAGACTAATCGGATTCATCTGTACCCAATATCCTGGCTAAATAAGGATGTGTGTGAGGGGAAGTATCTAAGGAGAGGTGAAGGATCAATGAAGAGAGACTTCGCAAAGGCTTCTACCATCACTGGTCTACTATCTGTGCTTCATCCCCACACATTAATGGCTCTGTTGGTTGGAGCAATCATGGTCCCTGTGTACCGCTTGGTTGGGACAATTGATATAGTAATGCTGTTTCTGGTTTGTGTGCCATCAGGAGTTCCAGGAGAGGTGAGGCCTAGCAGTGGTGGAATGTGATCAGAGAAACCAGGGATAAGTGAATGTCTGCAGCTTTGTAAGTGTGTCCAGGTTATTCGTTGCATGTCTCAGGATAGCTTGTATTGTTGGGGAAGCTGGGACATAGGTCTTCAGCTTAACAGATGGACTTACGGGTAATGATCATTTGTTCCCCCTTTGGATTATGTATGGTTGGATTGCCATATGGACTTGTGATTTGCTGTTTTGGTGTGCTCTATTATCACCAAGCTTGGGTAATAAAGACTATTTAATAAACCTTAGATAGGTCTTGAGTGATCTCGCTCACACCCCAATAACATTTGGAGGCCCCAGCGTGATTAGAGATCCCTGGTCAGAGGGTAGTGGCCATCCTGTGCTTTGGAACCAGTTTCAGTAGTCTGGGGAGGCCACCATGATGGTTAACATGCTCCCAGCACCTGATCCTGGATTTTTGGCTCATGGGATTCACACTGACCCATAGGAGGAGTCACGTAGTTCTGTACGACTGGTCACTGGTAAGTTTTTACTCATAATTGTGACTCACCATCTGATCTGATGATCTGATTCTGTTTCTGGAAGTACTTATAATGGGACTCGTAAAGAAGGCTGGACACGGCTTAACTTCAGAGTCCGGACCATAAAAGACATTGTGTGGGCCATCTGGTTTGGGATTCCCAAATTTTGGGTTCCCAACATCTGGTTTCTAGATAATGTGGCCACATGTCTGTCTTGCCTGTCACTTTTTGTTATGATGTTGACCCCTTCAGGTATAGGATGATTCTATGTGACCTATGAGAAGGGCATTTGGAAATGGGAAAGGGTTTGCAGAGATTTCAATCTCTAAAGGTTTAAGTTAACAGTGAAAGGATTAAAGGTGGAGCCTTGATCCAAAAACTGGCATCTGAGATGTGGGCCTAGTCCTTGGCCCCTGGGCATGTGTACCTGGAAGCTACTTCCATAAAGCTTTTGGGTTCTGTGAGTCATGTTAGGTTCACTGTCAGGTCTCTCCTCCACACATTCTCAGCCTCTGCCAGCTTCTTCCCGGTGCCAGGCTGCTGGTCTATCCATCTTGAATTCCAGATTGTAAGCCGCAATAAAAGTCATCATCCTTGGGCACCGCAGGGTAAGTACCCCGAAAATTTGGAGTGCAGGAGCCATGAGATTCACTTAAAATTCATTCAGTTGGTTTTACCACTAAAAAATTCAGCTTCCTGGTATGGGATGTGACCTCCTGAATGTCTGTATGCAGAGATGGTGTAATGGGTCAAACTTGTTTAAACTGTTGTAATAAAGCCTTAATCATATATATATATATATATATATATATATATATGAGTGTTTTTTCAGGATTGGTATTTTAGTATGGTTATGTCCACCATGGGCATGGTGAATCTGTACATATAAAAGGAATATTTGATAGTTATTATTTTACAAGAAAATCCCCTGGTTTGCTGGGTAAAATAGTAATCCCAAGTTTGGGTACAAAAAAAAAACTGATTAGATTTATAGGAAAACAGATTGCAGAAACATTGGTAAGCCTTGCCAGTGGGATGCCAGGATTAGTTGCAATTCTGTGGAGGAGGCTCGAGGAATTATTGATATGAAAATGTATAGGGGATGAACTCCTTAGTCCTCAGGTTAGACCAACAGATAAAAAGATGTGCTTTCTCTCTACCCAAGGAAACAGGAAGTAACAGACCAAGGAAAGGCACCTGCTAAATGAACAAATTGTATACTATTGGTATACTCCTTCTTGCTGATATGTTTTATTCAGGTTACTGAGAGCAAGATGTAATTCTAAACAAATGGTATCTTAAAGATAAATACTGAAGAGATTTTACAAGAATTTGTTACAAAGCATTCAATGTGCATTAAGCACAGTGTGACAAAATTGGGGTTTTTGTCAGAGCTGGGTGTAATCATGAAGGTATGAGGGTTTAGTGACCTCAAAGGAGTTGATCTTCACTCAAGAACCACTCTGCTCTTTCATCCTGAGTATAATTTTCATCAACATGATGAGTTCCTTCCCTATAACTAACATGTACATAGTGCCTTAGCTGGTGACAGAATGTTGCTTTTCAAGGCTAGCTGAAAACTTTGGCACTGAAGTTCTCTCTATATTTTTGTCGTAGCAGTTACAGCTCATACTCTCATCACTTCCATTAGTTTCTAAAATTTCTATCAAGCTATTTCTGAGAAAGCATGCTATATGTTAGGGCCAGATTTCAGGGTAATGGGTAGGCACACAAAAAAGTGTCCAGAAATGACATGGGTTTAATGGTACTTTTGTGTGCAATTAAAGGACCACTCACCAAGACATTATAGATACCATTAACTCTGGAGCTCATATTGGTTGAAAAAGCCATCTCACAGGGACGAATAATGCCAAAGTAGATTAAAAAAAAATCAGAGTGGTTGGTAGAGTGACGAGGGAAAAAGTGGGCTGAAATAGTGTCAAGGTGGTCAGAGAGAAATCTGACAGGCTGTGACAAACAGTTGGAAACTCACTCAGGCCCAGTCAAGCATTGGAACTGTTCTCTACATACCTTCTTGTTATTCACACATACTGTACCAACCCCAGCAGTCATATTTCATCCTATGCCCATTGAGCCAAGTATTATGAAAAGGAGCCTGTGGATCACCACACACAAACAAGGATGTAAATTCTCACTAAAGGTGCTATGAACTCCACATACAGAGAGAAGCTCAGCGTCCAAGCCATTTTCAGCTACCACAGAAAACAAATGCTCTGGCACCACACACTGCTGAATGTGCAGGTGAGATAGGGAAATCAGTATGTTGGTGAATGGCATCGTCCTGAAGGAGCTGCACAAGTTTTTCAGTGCCAAAAAGACTCTGTTTGGGTCATTAACTTCACATACCATCATATTTAGTTACAGTTATCTCAATTAAACCTGTTTTGTCTCTTTTGGTCCTATGACCATTAAGTCCAAAATACTCAAATCAAGCATGTTAATCACTGCACACAATCAAAGATGTAGATTCTCACTAAGTGCTCTAAGAACCCCAATCCAGTGAGAATTTCAGCACCCAAGCCATTTTCAGCTACCACAGAAAACAACTGCTCTGGCACCACATACTGTGAATGTGCATGTGACACCTAGGGAAGATGGTGTGTTGGTAAATGGGATCTCCTTGAAAGAGTAGCACAGGTCTTCCAGTGCCAAAACTGCTCCATTTTGGTCATTAATCTCAAGTATCATCAGCTTTAGTTACAGCTATCCCAGAAACCTTGATTTTCACTTTTCCCATGGCAATTGATGCCACAATAATGAAATCAAGCATGTTGGTTACTGCACACAAACAGGCATGTAGAATCTGACTCAAGGTGCTAAGAACCCCATATCCAGAGAGAAGCTTAGCATTCAAGCCATTTTCAGCTACCACTGTAAACAAGTTCTCTGGCACCACATACTTCTTAATGAGCACTTGACACCAAGGGAAATCAGAATGTTAGTGAGAGGTATTATACCAAAGGAGCAGCACAGGTCTTCCAGTCCCAGAACTACTCCATTGGGTCATTAACTTCACATGCCACCGGCTTTACTTACATCTATGCTGAACAGCCTGGATTGCTCCTTTCGTACAGTGCCCATTGAATCTACAACAAAGAAATCAAGCATGTTGATCACTGCACAAAAGCAAGGATATAAATTCTCACTCAAGGGGATAAGAACTCCACATCCAGATGGAATTCAGCACCCCAACCATGTCAGCTACCATTGAAAACCAGTGCTCTGGGGGTCAGGACCCCAGAGTGGAGCAGGGGGAAAGGAGGAGGCTTGTGTCCCAACCCTGAGGACTCCCAGATCTTCACGAAGGACTTTCAGTATGAGCACCAAGGACTACATCTCAACTGCCAAGGAGTTCATGGGGAATTGGAGTGCCTACGGAGGCCAAGTACTCTGAGGTCATTCACTCCTGCTAGGATCTACCACATGGGATGGAAGAAGTCCAAACCTTCCTCACATGATCCAGGGGCCTCAGAACAACAGCCAGGAGCCCTTAGCAGTTCGTAGAAACAGAAGAACAGTAAACGTCCTTCAGAGTAGAGAGGGGAGCTCTCTTCAGTCCTCGCTTGGTTCCAACTTTAGGACCCCACCCTTTCTTGCAATGACCATCAGGATTGCTCCGGACACCCCTCAAAACAAGCAAATAAACAAACAAACAAAAATCTAGAATAGATAGAGAACAACAAGGAAAGCTTAGAATCGGACAGGAAATGGTCAGCATGGATTCACTTATACCTTACTAGGGAGGACACAACGATTAGTTACTCCTCACTAGGGTATTGAGGATTTCTCTGCACACCCCTCCTAAAACTGTTCTGCACCTAAACTATTGACATATGTCTTGTTAGAGTTATAAGCCAGTCTAGACTACCCGAAAAAAAGCCAGGTTCAGCAAAATTATGCTTCAATGCTATAAAATGCTAAGTATTATAATGAAAATAGACATAAGACAGCTGAACAGTAATCTATAACCATTTTAAGATGTATGTAACCTGGTTGTATATAAACTAAAATTGAAATGTCAAGAAAGTAGTAATAGGATGTGGTTAAGAACTTGCTTTTTTTTTTTTTTTTTTTAACATTTTGGTTACTCAACCCTATGTCAATTAATTCCATAACATTGTAAATTGTTGCTGATATTATGTTGGGGATTTTCTTGGTCAGGATGATACTCTGCCGGCTCTACCTTCAGACCAGAGAAGGACTCCCCAGCAACCTGTTGAACTTATCTGGACAATAAGATGCTGGACTCTATGCTTGGTATGTGCTTGCAATGAAAGAATCACAATGGAACTAGAACTGTGGTTATGCAAAAAGGTGGAGGAATCGACCATGGGGGGAAGGTATGGGAAGGAGTCAGGGGAATTCCAGTACCTATAAAACTGTGTCACATAATGCAATGTAATTGATTAAAAAAGAAGAAGAAGAAGATGGAAAAAAAAAAAAAAGAAAAGAAAACCACTACTCTGGCACCACATACTCCTGAATGTGCAGGTGAGGTCTAGGGAACTAAATGTGATGGTGAATGACATCGTCCTGAAGAAGCAGCACAGGCCTTCCAGTGCCAAAAGCACTCCACTTGGGTCATTAACTTCACATACCAACAGCTTTAGCAAAAGCTGTCCTGGAAACCCAGTTTTGTCCCTACTCGTCTTATGCTCATTGATGCCAGAATAATGAAATCAAGCATTTGGATCACTGCACACAAACAAGGATGTAGATTCCCACTCAGTGCATGAAGAACTGCATATTCAGAGAGAAATTCAGCATCCAAGCCATTTTCAGCTACCATGGAAAACATCTGCTCTGGCACCACATACTGCTGAACGTGCATGGGACACCTAGGGAACTCAGTCTGTTGGTGAATAACATCATGCGGAAGCTGCAGCCCAGGCCTTCCAGTGCCAAAACTATTCCATTTGGGTCACTAACTTCACATATGGTCAGCTTTACTTACACCTATCCTGGAAAAAGCTGTTTTGTCATTTTTTGCTCTATGCCAATTCAGACCAGAATAGTGACTTCAATCAAGTTGATGACCACACACAAGCAAGAAGGTAGATTCTCACACAATGTGCTAAGAATTCCACATCCAGAGGGAAGTTCAGCACCCAAGCCATTTCCAGCTACCATTAAAAACAACTGCTCTGGCACCACATAAAGCTGAATGGGCAAGTGACATCTGGGGAACTCATTGTGTTGATGAATGGCATCATCCTGAAGAAGCAGCACAGGTCTTCAAGTGCAAAAACTACTCCACTGGGGTCTTTAACTTCATGTATCATCAGCTTTAGTAAAAGCTATCCTAGAAACCCTGCTTTGTTCATACTCGTCCTATGAGCATTGAGCCAATGATAATGAAAACAAGCATGGTGATCACCGCATACTATCACGGATGTAGATTCTCACTCAGTGTGCTAAGAACTCCACATCCAGAGAGAATTTCAGTGCCCAAGCCATTTTCAGCTACCATTGAAAAGCACTGCTCTGGCACCACATAATTGCTGAATGTGCATGTGACACCTAGGGAACTCAGTGAGTGTGCTGGTGAATGGCATCGACCTGAAGGAGCAGCACAGGTCTTCCAGTGCAAAAACTACTCCAATTGCATCACTAACTTCACATACCACCAGCTTTCACTACAGCTATCCCCAAAACCCTCTTTTGTCCCTACTCGTCCTCTGCCCATTGAGGCCATAATAATGAATTCAATCATGTTGATCATCGCACACAAACAGGGATATAGATTCCCGCTCAGTGCTCTAAGAACCCCACATCCAGGGTGAAGTTTAGCGCCCAAGCCATTTTCAACCACCATTGAGAAACTGATGGAACCACATATTGCTGAATGTGCAGGAGACACCTAGGGAAGTCAGTGTGTTGGTAAATGGCATCGTCCCAAAGGAATAGCACAGGTCTTCCAGTGCTAAAACTAATTCATTTAGTTCATTAACTTCACATACAATCAGCTTCAGTTACAGCTATCCTGGAAACCCTGTTTTTTCCCCCTTTTTCCTATGCCCATATAGGCCACAAAAAGGAGATCAAGCATTCTGATTACCGCGCACTAACAAAGATGTAGATTCTCAATGCACTAAGAACTCCACATCCAAAAAGAAGTTCAGTGCCCAAGCCATTTCCAGCTACCATTAAAAACAACTGCTCTGGCACCACATACTGCTGAACATGCATGTGACACCTAGGAAACTCATTGTGTTGGTGAATGGCATCGTCCCGAAGGAGCAGCACAGGTCTTCAAGTGCAAAAACTGCTCCATTTGGGTCATTAACTTTACATACCATCAGCTTTAGTAAAAGCTATCCTAGAAACCCTGCTTTGTTCATACTCGTCCTATGAGCATTGAGCCAAAGATAATGAAAACAAGTATGTTGATCACCGCATACTATCACAGATGTAGATTCTCACTTAGTGCGCTAAGAACCCCACATCCAGAGGGACATTCAGTGCCCAAGCCATTTTCAACTACCTTTGAAAACAACTGATGATACCACATAACTGCTGAATGTGCATGACATCTAGAGAACTCAGTGAGTGTGTTGGTGAATGGCATCAACCCGAAGGAACAGCACAGGTGTTCTAGTGCTAAAACTAATTCATTTGGGTCATTAACGTCACATACCATCAGCTTCAGTTACAGCTATCCTGTAAACCCTGCTTTTTCCCTTTTCATATTCTGCCCATTGAGGCTACAATACTGAAAGGAAGCATTTTGAACACTGCGCATAAAATTTGGAGGCAAATTCTAACTCCATGCGCTCAGAACTCCACATCTAGAGAGATGTTCAGTGCCCAAGCCATTTCAAGCTACCATTGAAAATATTATCTCTAGCACCACATACTTCTGAATGGCCACGTGACTGCTCCCTAGCAGTCTGTTGGTGAATGGCATCGTTCTCAGTCTGTTGGTGAATGGCATTGTTCTGAATGGGCAGTACACATCGCCCATTGCCATAAAAATTCTATTTGGGTCATTAACTTCACATATGATTGGCTTTAGTGACAGCTGTCCCGGAAAACTTGTTTTGTCCCTATTCGTCCTATTTCCATTGAGGCCTATAAAATTAAATAAAGCCTATTGATCACATCACACAATGAATGGTGTTGATTCTCACTCAAGACCCTAGGGAACACCAAGGGAAAACAATATGTGGTGATTTACATCGTCCCAGAGTAGCAGCTCATGCCACCAAGGCCAAAATGTCTTCATTTGGGTTTAGGACTAGGACTACGTTTGGGTTTATGGCTGGGGCTTATGTTAGGGTTAGGGTTAGGCCAAGCCCTAGGGTTAGGGTTTGGTTTAGCTTTAGAGCTAGGGCTAGCACTTGGGTTAGGGTTACGCTTAGCGTTACTGCTAGGGTTAGGTTTAGGGTTAGGGCTAGGGTTAGTGCTAATGCTAGTGTTATGGATAGGTTTCCTTTTACAGCTAGGCCTATGGCTAGGTTAAGTGTTATGGCTAGGGTTAAGGCTATGGCAAATACTACAGCAGGGGTTATGGTTAGGTCTATGGCTAGAGCTCGGGTTTCGGTTAGGTCTCGTGCTTTGGTTTGTGTTTGTGCTAGGGCTAGGGTAGGGGTTTGGGTTTGGACTATGCCTAGGGCTAGTTCTACTGTTAATGCTAGAGCTAACGTTAGGATTAGGGTTTGGCCAAGGCCGTTTATGACTAGGGTTAGTGTTAAGTCTAGTTCTAGGGCTATTGCTATGGCAAGTGTTAAGGTTAGGGTTATGGCTAGTGCTATGGATAGGGTTACGTTTAAGCCTAGGCCTACGGCTAAGGTTAGGTTTATGACTAGTTCTAGGGCTGGGAAAGGGTTAAAGCTAGTGTTAGGTTTAAGGCTTGGGCTAGGGCTCGGGTTCAGGTTAGGTTTAGGGTTAGGTATAGTGCTAAGCCTTGGGCTAGGGTTACAGCTAGGGCTAGGTTTAGGGTTAGGGCTTGGTCTAGGGTTGTGGCTAGTGATGGATTTAGGGTGAGGGTTATGTTTAGGGTTAGAATCATGTTTATGGCTAGGGTTAGGGTGAATGCAAGGCTCAATTTTGGGCTTGGGTTAGGGTTAGTTTTAGGCCAAGGCATAGGGTTAGGTCTTGGGTTTCAATTAGATTTAGTGCTAAAGCTATGTTTAGGGCTCTGGCAATGGTTAGCATTAGGGTTAGGTTTATATTCTGGCCTGGGCTATGTTTTTGTCTAGGGCTAGGATTAGGTTCAGTTGGTTAGGGCTAAGGCTAGGGTTAGAGCTTGAGCTAGGACTAGGGTAAGGACAATGGCTAGGGTTAGTGTTAGGATTAGGGTTAGGGTGAGGATCAGCACTAGGGTTAGGGCTAGTGTTAGAGTTAGGTTTAACGCTAGTGTTAGGGTTAGGATTAGGGCTAGAGATAGGGTTAGGGTTAGGGCTAGGGCTGGTGTTAGGGTTAGGGCTGGGGCTAGGATTAGATATAGGGTTGGGCTAGTGTTAGCGTTAGGGTTAGGATCTGCACTAGGGTTAGGGATAGGGTTAGGGCTAGGGGTAGGTTTAGGGTTAGAGTTAGGGTTAGTGCTAGTTCTATGGCTTGGTGTAGGACGAGTGTTTGAGCTAGGCCTAGGGCTAGTCCTAGGGTTATTTTTAGGACTCCAGCAAGGGCTTGCGCTAGGTCTAGGTCCAGCATTAGGGTTAGGGCTAGTTCTTGGTCTATGTTAGGGTTAGGGTTAGAGTTAAGGTTAGGGTTATGGTTAGTTCTCGTGCTATGGCTTCGTGTAGGACTAGCTTCTGGCTTATCCAGTTTTAATTCAACTCTGTCTGTATTGACTTGGGAACTTGCTGAGTTTGTTTCATGTTCTTGCAAACCTTTTCCCATAGGGGGGACCTGGAAGAACCCCCTCGCAATGTTTTGGTTCAGATCACAATGTTGTAGTCAGTGGTGATTGAACCTGCAGGAAAGAAGATCTTTCTCTCTCTCACTTCCAGAAACTAAAGTATATAAATAAATAAATAAATAAATCTTTTAAACAATAGAAACACTTAATTCTTCCACCTCTACTCCATGCATCCACAGTTTAGAAGCAGATATTGAGATGTGGAAAATGAAAAAAAAAAATGAATGCATCAGGAAAAAGTAAGTTTCCTAATTGAGAATGCACTAGTGTCTTTTGGAAGCATGCCCATCTCAGTTCCACGGAAGGAAAAAGGGAAAGACAGCCCAAGGACATTTACAATTGTGCAGGATTTCTCAGGTGTGACAAGGGAGCTAACAGGGTTTGGGCAGAAATACAGTGGCTTACCTTGTGTTACTCTTGCCTTTAGAATTCCATGTGCTAGGAAACCTTGAATCAGAAGGCCTGTGTGAGTGCAATTGTGTTGTTGGAATAAGTTCAGGCATAAATCAGGTGCTACAAGAGTCATGACAAATGTGCCTGTCTGTGACAGAGGTACGGGGTTGGGGATGTAGTGGTGTGAGGTGGCCAGAGCCTGGTAATGGAAAAAAGGCATTGCTTTCTCAATCTAAATAGTCAAAGCTTAGACGACTTAAAAAAACCATCAGTTCAAAATGCCACAATCTTGCAAGGTGCTTTGCTGATGAACAGAAAATGACACAGCCAACCTATTAAATTATTCTGAACTTTCTGTATTTTTACAAAGTATTGTTTTTATTAGAAAGGCACATTTATGGAGGGCAGGAGAGACAGAGAAAAAACTTCTATCCACTGGCTTACTCACCAGATGGACACAATGCCTGAAACTGAGCTGAACTGACTCCAGAAACTAGGACCTTTTTTTTTTTTTTTTTTTTTTTTTTAATAATCTGACTTAGTTGATCAGGGTACAAAGGGTCAAGGGCAACAGGGTGAAAGTGGGTAATACAATTGTTTCCACACTAATATTATCATTTTTCCCTGTATCTAGGGTCAGGAAAGTAACAAAGGGAAAAGCCCCACCCAACCTCCCACCCATCCCAGATCCCCAACTACAGGCGCGCTCCGAGAGTCCTGCTTCAACAGTTTTGATAGTTCATCAGTTCTGGATTGCTGCTAATCTAGCCATTCCAATAGCAATGAAAACTATGTGGAGTCCACTGGCTGGTAGTTATTTGTAGTAATTTTGAGTTATTTTCTTAATGTTTGCAGTGTCTGTCATTATGTTGCCTTTTTCATATTTGATGCTGTTAATTCTCTGTTGGTCTTGTGTTTTTTTTTTCTTTGTCAGTAAAGCCAGTGGAGTGTCTATTTTGTTTATCATCTCAAAAAATCAACTTTTTGACTCATTCTTGTGTGTTTTTTATTTCTATTTGGTTCATCTCTTCCCTTGTTTTCATGATTTCTTTTTTCCTATTGCTTGTGCGGTCATTTTGCTGCTGTTTTTTTTTTCCCCAATTTCTGGAGGTGTATATTTAATTTCTTTATTTTGTGTCTTTCTTCAGCCTTGACATAAGCACCAGTGGCAATGAACTACCACATAGCACCATTTTGATGGTTTCCCACAAGTTTTGGAATGTTGTATTTGAATTCTCATTGGTTTCCATAATTTTTTTAATCTCATCCTTAATTTCTTCTCTGATCCATTGTTCATTTAATAGCATATTGTTCAACCTCCAACAGTTTAAATATTTCCTGGTGCATTTTCATTTATTGATTTCATTTCACCCCTTGGTAGTTTGAGAAGATGCATGGTATTATTTCAATTTTTTGAAGTTAGTGAGACTTGCTTTGTGCCCTATCATGTGGTTGATGTTGGAGAAGGTGCCATGTATCACTGAGAAAAATGTATTTTCTTTGTCCATAGGATGGAAGGTTCTGTAAATATCTACTAAGTCAATTTGTTCTATTGTTTGAGTTCTATTGTTTCTCTATTCTGGTTTTGTTTAGTTTATCTGTCTATTGGTGTTAATGGGTTGTTGAAGTCTCTCAGGATGATCTTAAGGCTTTGTGCTGAGTGGCAAAAATTCAGTATCAAAAATATGCCTACTATGTTATTTCCACTTATATGACATTAGGGACAAAGCAAAATCAGGGACCAGAAAGAGATGAGTCTTCACAGGAGTTAAGGTTTGACTGCAGCAAAGGGAAGGTTTTGAGGGTGCTAAAATATGTGAATTCATGCATGTGTTAAAACTCATGAGACCACACATCAAAGAGATTGTTTCACTGTATATCAGAATAACAATAGTGTAAAAATCAGAAAAATGTAAAAATCAGAACAGAAAATCCAGTGTTGTGAGAGTGTCTTCTTTCCTTTTCAGATGATGCTGGTTTGATTCACAAGGATGACATTAGAGATGACAACACCATGCTCACCCGGCCTTCATCTGGACCATTATTTTACACTTGGACGTTGGTGAGCTGTGATTGGATTTCCATCTGCTATGCTTGCACATAACCTAAGAAGTTGCAGGGGCCACTGAACATTCCTTCTGTGTTTGGCAATGAGAAAGGGTGGGTGGGAGCTGAAAAAAGGACTGTAAAACTGGCATAGAGATGGGCTGTGCTATCCTACACTCACAATTTGCGATTGCTTGGCCATGTTGCTGGCAGTCTGGTTGTTAGAAGTCTGTTTACAGTTTGTGTGTGTTACATACACTTGGAACTTGATACCTTGCCTTTTGAATGGCAAAGGAGATGAAATGGCATTGGCTATCTCTAATGATCTCACCAACATTATAGTAGTGTAGTTAATGGGGTTTTATTTCTGCTGGTAATCACAGTATTGTAGCAATGGCCTCTGAACCAGTGTTCATGTGATCACTCTGGTCATTATGACTTTTTTTCCTCCCCTCCCTTCCTAAAAAAGCCCATCCTTTTAAAGTCTGGATTGCTGTTGGAATAAAACCGTCCTGTTTTTACAGATACAGTTCTTTTCAATAACTTTTAGCCCAGCCTAAAAAAGCTGTTCATCTGACAGCCCTTGTTACACTGCTGGCCTGATGGATAGAGGATGTGCTCCTTCAACAGATAGATAAATGTGTCCAGTGAAGCACTCAAGGCCCTGACTCCCTTGGGGCAGGTCAGCGTGCAGCATTAGCACCGCCTACTGACCAAAAGTAGAACAGCAGATGCACTGGATTCCTTAACATGCAGAAAATCAGAGCACAGATTTCCTTTCTGTGTTTTACCTTTCATTTTTCTTTCTTTCTTTCTTTCTTTCTTTCTTTCTTTCTTTCTTTCTTTCTTTCTTTCTTTCTTTCTTTCTTTCTTTCTTTCTTTCTTTCTTTCTTCCTTTCTTTCTTTCTTTCTTTCTTTCTCTCTTTCTTTCTCTCTTTCTTTCTTTCTTTCTCTCTTTCTTTCTCTCTTTCTTTCTCTCTTTCTTTCTTTCTTTCTTTCTTTCTTTCTTTCTTTCTTTCTTTCTTTTCTTTCTTTCTCTTCCTTCCTTCCTTCCTTCCTTCCTTCCTTCCTTTTTTCTTCTTTCTTTCTTTCTTTCTTTCTTTCTTTCTTTCTTTCTTTCTTTCTTTCTTTCTTTCTTTCTTTCTTTCTTCCTTCCTTCCTTCCTTCCTTCCGGCATGCCATCCTTTCTTCTTTCTTTCTTTCTCTGTTTTGTTCTATTTTTCATTCTTTTCCCTATCATTTCCCATTCTCTTGCACCCCAGTTTGTAATCAGACCTGGCAATATCCAACAATACCAACTTAAGAATGTGTGAAGGTAACATATATTTTTATTTTTGTGGCTGATTTTTCAATTTCATCACAAAGTTCCACAGGCAAAATATTTTTGCATAACCACAGGATGATATTATAAGCTTTAGACATAGGGATAACAAGGAACATGAACCTGGTGAGCATTTCTAAGAAGGTGGAAATAAGAATTGGTGGACCTTTTCTAAGACAAAATTTACTCTCATAGAACCCTTTTGGACAGGGAAGGATTTAAGAGAAAGCTTTGACCAAAGATTTTTTTCTTTGTTCCCCTTTAAAAAAATGTCACTGTTATTCATGGATTTATAACAGGCAATGTGTTTGTTCCAATAAAAGTACCAACCTTTTACTATCCAAATAACACTGTCTTTCATTGAGAGAGAGACTTTCTCTCTTGAGATTTAGTTATGTGAAAGGCAGATTTAAATGTGAAGGGGAGGGTAGAAAGAGATCTTCCATCCACTGGTTCACTCCCTAAATCTCTGCAACACCTGGAGTTGGGCCAGTCCAAATCCAGGGGCCAGGAGCTCCTTCCAGGTCTCCCCTGTGAGTTCAAGATGCAAGTGCCAGAACTACACTTCCCTGTTTTACTATATCTGCTTGCTTTTTGTTTGTTTTGGTGTGTGTGTGTGTGTGTGTGTGTGTGTGTGTGTGTGTGTGTGTGTGTGTGTGTTGGTGAATATTAGGAGTGTTCAGAGATGTTTAACTTTTAGTGTGAATGTAGGTGGCTGCCACCCTGGCAGCAGTGCAGGTAGAAAGCTAATTGGGATCTGTGGGTGCAGGTTTGTAGGGCACCTATGAGATGGCACCAAGGGGATGTACAGAGTTCTGAGGTGGAATGAGCCCGGGGATTTCCCCATGTGCTTGGTCATTGGAAGTGTTGGGGGAAGACAGAAAGGAGAGTCTTGTGCTAGCATACTGTTCCCGTATGCTGGTAGACCTGGCTTAGGGAACTTTGAATGTGCTTGGATCTTGGGTGGGTGGAGTGGCAAGGTCCTGTGCCAGCACACATGCCAGTAGCTTGGGACCCTAGTGGTTGGCAGAACTCCAGGTCACTGAACTGGAAGACTGGGCTGGACAACCCATGCATCTTGAGCACAGGGACTGTGGGTTGTTCAGGGAAGGGGGTAAGGAACTACGTGGTAGGGAGTACTGCTGAGGGAGTGTGCTACAGGTAAGGAATGATTTCTGAGGAACATTATTAAGACCACTGTACTTACAGGTAAGCCATGGGGGCCAAAAAGGAACAGTTTTAAGGAAAGCAACTGGAAGAACTTTCTGGGTCAAACTGATGCACCCTTCACATGGGCTGGTTAGCATAGAGCACTGCCGACCACCACCCACTAGTGCACACTCAAGTTAAGGCTGGGGGCCTACCTGGCAGGAGTAGTGCACAGTACCCACCAGTGAGTTTTTTTTTAACAAGGCACGGGCAAAGTTAGGCTGGGCCATGACACTAACCAGCATGCAAGAGAACCAAATTGAGAGCAGAGAATGTGGAGTACAGAGGGGCTGCCACCTGTGGAACTGCAATTTCTGCTAGTTTGCTCAAGAGCCATGTTTAGTTAAGGGCTGAGCTAGGCAGGAGCTTGAAACCCTCTGACCCTTATGAATACTTCGATAGGGAATAGGCCAGGCTGGGAAAGCTGAATCAGGCTGCAGCACCCACAGGAGCACCCAAAATGTGGGTGGGAAGGACAGTCTACAACATGTACCAACAAAGGTCAAGACAGAGATGGCAGACTTTGCTGGGTAAGGGGCTAGCACCTGCTGGCACATGTGATTTCTGGGTCTGAGAATAGGCCTGGTGGGAAAACTTGAAGAACTCCCCTGATGGACCATAGTTCACACTGGTGTGTATGTGATTCAGGCCTGGATGTTGTTCAGGCCAGGCAAAGAAGCTCCACTTGTCAGCAAGTGTGTGGATTGTTTCAGAGGAGGGTGACAGTGATCAGGGCAAGGCCACGTCAAAATTTCAGTCAACCAGCACATGCAGGAGCCTGCCTGGATTGCGATTCATGCTGTAGGAGGCTTTCACACTCACTGGTTTGCATGAGCCAGGGATAGGAGCAGGTTGGCTAATGCTAGGCTGTAGCACTCACGGGCAAAGATTGGGACTCTTGGAAAGCCAGACCAAGCCAGACCATGCCAGACTGCAACATAAAATGGCAAAGGCCAAGAGAGGGAAGAAACTGTGCTCAGCTGGGTCAAAGTAACCACAGCCACACACAAAATCTGTGGCTGGGAACAGGCCTGGTCGGGGGGCAAAGTGGATGTCTTAGGTTGGTAGTGGTTCCCACTGGTGAGCACTAGAGCCAGAATGAGGGTGGTGACCTGGGATGGACATGACTGCAGTGTCCCTCAGCATGGATGTGGACAGAATCTGGGATGTGTTTGATGGAGCTAGACTCCAGCACCCACTGATAACCATGAGAGCCAGGGTTGGTGTAGAATGAGCTGGGCAAAGTTTCTTTCTCTGCTGAACACCATGAGGGCAGTGTCTGGGTGTGAATCAAGTGTGGCTGGGCTGTAGCAACCAACAGTAAGAGTCAGAATATGTGTATTCTTGGGGCAAGGCTACTGTTTCTTCCAGGATAGGAGGTGGGACAAGTCAAGCTGGGTCATGGACACACTGGGTGTGTATAAAATCTGCCATTTGGTGGAGAACTGCTAGAGAAGCTTTGGAAACTTCACTGACAGGTTGTAGATCCTACAGTGAGCACAACAACCAAAGCTGGGTGTAGCCCAGAGCAAGACACTTCAAATTATCCACCAGCATATATCTGGGTTAGATCTGGGGACAGAACAGGCTGTAAGAGTTCATAACATATACTGGCAGGACTGAGAACCAGGATGTAGTACAGAACAGGCAAGATCAGGCCAAAACACCAGCAAGTTCACATTAGGGCCAGGCATGGGGGCTGGCTGGGCAGGGTTAGAGTCCTCACCCACCAGCATGAGTTGGAACTCAGGACAGAAGGCTATACCAGCAAATGCCAAAGTGAAGCAACACTGACAGACTTGGACATAGCACCCACTATGTGAGACTCATGTGTGAGGGTGTGATCCCAGTTGGGGAACTTCAGGGGGCTCCCCAGGTGGGACACTGTTCCCATTGATGAGGCCAGAATGGGCTACAAGACCTGTTGGCCTATATGTGAACCTGGTTGGGGGAAGAGTAGTGATTGCCTAAGTGATCATATCCACTGGTGCATGCATGAACCAGAGTAAGTGCAGGCTGGTCAGGTACTGACACATCAGCTAGTTTGCAAGTCCTATCAAGCTAATTGCAGAACCATCTGGAACATATAAAATTGGGGGCCAATGGTGGGTCCATTAGGGAAATTGTGGGCACCTCTCTGATGGGCTGCAACTCCCACTGGTGAGCATGAGAATCAAGGCTGCAGGCATACCTGGGTAGACATGTGGTGGGACCTGTAATCATGAGTGTCGCATGGAGAGTGGGTCAGTTGGATTGAAGTAGACCTCAACACACATTAATATGTACAAGACATAAATGGGATGTTGAACAGACTGGACCAGCCTGATGCACATACAAGCATGCCCAAGAATCAATGCTGGGTGGGGCCTAGTAGGAGCTGTTGGTGGTCACTCCATCTAATGTGTAATTCCCACTGGTATGGGGGGGCAAGTGTTGTGGGCAGGGTTGGGCTCGGCTACAGCATCCAATGGTTTGTGTAAGAGATTGGGCTGGAGGCAGAGATGAATAGGTGACTGCAATCACTAGTATACGCACTGGCTGATGTGGGTGACAGACTGACCCAGACCCTATACACAAGAGTCAGGTCTGGATCACCCCAAAGTATCTTTGGGGCTTCACCCAGCTGAACTGCTGTACTCAGAATGCCAACCTTGAGGAGAATCACAGGATCTATGGTCTGACTGTGGTGTATGCTTCAGAATTGGGTTTTCTCAGTGGCTAAGATGGAGCAGTGGACAGCATACCCAGATGCACATAGAGTATATGGCAGTTCATTGCAGCCCACAGAGAACATCAAGTACCATAGCAGAGGAAGGAGGGCAGAACAAATCGGACAACCCAACTAAGTTTTGACAGCAAATATCTGGGAAAATTTAGACTCTAAGATGTCTATGTTAACCAATAGACCTTGGAAGGTGTTGCTCATTCTTGGATTAGCAAAATCAACAGCATTTCAGAACTTACCAAAAACACTTGAGCAGAACTGTTGGTGCACGCTGCACATCAGGGACCCTGGGATGACATTGGAAGGCCAGTCCCCATCTGTGGGTACTGATGTGGTTGTGATGCTGGGTGCAGCCTCCTACCTTCACTCCACCACTTCCCCAGATACTGGAAGTAGAAATAAAAATTTGTGATCAATGGTTTTATCCACATTCCCCTAATCCTTGACCCTTCCCACCTGAATGGGTGGCACACAAGAGTATTCATCCGTTTCAACTGTGTATACATCATCAAAAATACAATTTCTAGATTATCTTATGTGTATTCTCCACCCTGTGTCTTCCCTTTACCTATATTCCAATTAAAGCATCTCTTTGGTTATCATCTTTGTTTTAGAAAAAATACACTGATTTTTAAAGATTAATTCCTTGATATGTAACATAATATCGTAAAATTAATCCATTTTACATTATTTACTTATTTGCCTATTTGTTTTAAATTTTATTTTTGATGTTCACACAGTTAATTGAGGTGACAAGGGCTGAAGACTAGGGAAAGCAGGCGAGACCACTATTTCCACAACTTCCTTACCTTCTGCTATTTCTGGATGGAAGAGGGCTTCAAGAGGAGAAGCTGCCCGACTGCCATGATGCTCAGTATTGGGGAACAGCCACCCGATATCATCCCAGGGACCCCAATGGGGAGCATGTTCTAAGCGTTCTGTTCAAGTGGTTTTGATAGTGCTGACTTGTGATCAATCTTGCCAATCCAAGGATGAGGAACTCCTTCCAAGGTCCATTGGTTGACACAGTCCACTCCAGATTCTCCATTCACCCACAAATTTGCTGTCAAGTTTCTCTGTGTAGTTGAGCAATTGGATCTGCTACCCTTTCTCTGGTATGGTACCTGATCTGATGTCCTCCATAGGATACAGTCAATTGCCTAATTCTCCATGTGCATTTGGGTATGCTGCCCACTGCACCATCTTCAGTAACCAGGTTGGCCCCATTCAGACATATGCACTCCACTGTCAGATCACAGATCCTCCCACTCCTCCAGTGGTTGGAGCTCTGAGTAAAGCCATTTAGTTGGGGGGAACCCTCAAAATTCAATAGTCTTAATGAAATAAGCTACTAAAACACACATCTGATTTTGAAACATTTTCATCACTCAGATAACTACCTAATGTGTAGTTGTTCTTCATTCATTGCAGACCTTAGGTAACCACTCATTCTTTCTCTATATTTTCACCTATTTCATGTAAATAGAGTCATACAATATATGGTTTGTATATCTGACTTATTTCACTCAGCATTATCTTAGGATTCATAGGTAGTTTGCATTAGTAGTTCACTTTTTATTGATGAATACTATTGTTTTGTTGGTATATCATATTTTATTATTTAGCAGTATATAGGCATTTGACACATTTTCATTTTTTTGTATCATGAACTTTTTTATTTATCAGAGAGGGAAAGAGAAAATATTTTTTGAAATGTATAGATTGTTATTGGAAAGTCAGATTTACAGAGAGAAGTAGATAAAGATCTTCCATCTGTTGATTCACACCCCAAGTGGCTGAAACAGCTGGAACTGAGCTGATCCAAAGAAGGAGCTTCATCTAGGTCTCCAGTGGTGGTGCAGGGTCCCAAGTCTTTGGACCCTCCTCAAATGCTGAGAAAGAAATCTTGTAACTACCACTTCATTTCCCAAATGGCAGCAATTAACAGGGCAAAGTCAGGAACATAGAACTACATTCTGGTCTCCTACATGGGCAGCAGGCATCCAAGCCCTTAAACCATCTTCATCTGCTTTTCCTGGGTACAATAGCAGGCTGCTGTATAGAAAGTGGAGCAAAACTCATAGCAATACTCCCATATGTGATGTTGGTGTTGAAGGCAGCAAGTGCACTTGTGCCTTTAAAAATAATGTTGATATGGACATTTTGTGCCAGTTTTGGTGTGGACATGTATTTTCATTTCTCTTGCTGATTTACCTAGCAGTGAAATTGTTGAGTTTTATGACATGCTTATTTTTAAGAAAGTGCCAAAGTGGCTGTAGTATTGGATATTCCTTTCAGCAATATGTAAGGAGTTCTGTGTTTACACATCTTCATTGACATTAATTGTCTGTCATTATATTGTCACTGCAACAGGTGGGTAAAGGTGTTTTCTGTGACTTATAGTTGCATAAAAATATATTCCTCAAGTCCTCAAATATAAGCTGAGCACCAGTGTTGAGTGAGGTAGCTGTGAAACCAGACTTTGTAGCTGGACTGCAACTCTAGGACAATGAGAGGAATCAGGCCTGTGTAGGACAGGGTGATAGAATGCAGTGAGAATGCAACAATCCAACATTTATTAGTAACAATCTGTTATAATTATTAAGGAATCTTACAGCTTCCAGGACTCTTGGTTTAGCCCGCTGTTCACTGCCATTACTCGTTGTACAGAAAGCTGTAACAGCCTTGGCTTAGTCTGTCTGCTACATGCATACTGGCTACATATGGTTTCATTTGCTCTTCCAGTATCACTAACTGACCATTTTGTCTTCCTGTAAAATGGAGGGCTACATTTCTTGAGTGTTCTCCCATTTGCAACTAACTTATAATTCCATTCTTGCTGTTCTTAAAAGCTTGATGCTTGCCTGTGTTGCTAAGTCTTTGGGCTTTTGAGGAGAGATTTTATGCTTGCAAAGCTCTTAGTTGGCTGATTATGATTACGTAGAGTCTCCAGCTTCCCTTGTCTATCCTTGTGGTTTGTCTTTTATTATTGAATGTCTACTTGCTTTTCTCACCAACAACTTGTAAAATACAAATACAGAATAGAACTGGCCAATGTGAAGGGATCGGTGAAGAAGCCACAATGGTTGAGCTGTGTTACTGATGCTAATGAAGCATAATGAAGAGGCACATGCAGACACAGATGGTGGCTGGTATCTCAAGGGAGCATTCAGTGATGGTTTTGAATTTGCCACTGTTGCTCAGACTGATAGTATTGATAGCTGTAAGAGATGCTTATACTTTCTGGAATGCTTCAACACATTTAAATAAAGTATACGTTACATGGGAGCTAAATGTCTGGGCTTCATTTCTGCTTTATTTGAGTTTTATGACAATTTCAAGTACTCAGAAATATGTGCAACAGATCACTGTTTGTGCAGTCACTTCAAAATCAAACAGATATTAAGATTCTCTTTATTAAAGGCTTTGGTTTTGTTTGATTTTTTAGAAAAGAATTCTGACACAGGCAACTTTCTTCTGTCTTATGTCCCAACAGCTCAGGTGAATGTTATCTCAAAGTCTCCGTGTATCATTATCACAAGTTTTTGCATTTACAGTCGACAGGAAGCTATCAATGCACATTTGTTTGTATGTCATTATATTTGACACAACTAGTATTTCTAAGTATTTTTAATCATTTGTTTGTTTATTAGAAATGCAGGGTTACAGAGAGAGATCTTCCATCTGCTGGTTCACTACCCAAATGGTTGTAATGGCTGGCACTAGGTCAAGTCAAAGCCAGGAGCCTGAAACTCTGTCCAGGTTTCCCACACACTTTAGTAAGAAGCTGGATTGGAAGTTGTCTCTTGGCACCTGAACCAGCACTTTTATGGGAGACCAGCACCACAGATGGTGCTGTAACTGGCCATGCCTTCTTTTTTTAAAAGATTTATTTATTTTTTATTGCAAAGTCAGATATACAGAGAGGAGGAGAGACAGAGACGAAGATCTCCCATTCGAAAACTCACTCCCCAAGTGAGCGTAATGGCCAGTGCTGTGCCAATCCTCTGAAGCCAGGAGCCAGGAACCTCCTCCAGGTCTTCCACGTGGGTGCAAGGTCCCAAGGCTTTGGGCATCTTTCATTGGTTTCCCAGGCCACAAGCAGGGAGCTGGATGGGAAGCAGGGCCTCTGGGATTAGAACCAGCTTCTATGTGGGATTCCGGCACATTCAAGGTGTGGACTTTAACCACTATGCCATAGCACTGGACCCGATGCCTTCTTAATAATCGTAATCCTTGAGATTTGCCCATAATAAAGCTATGCACACTCCAAGTATTTCAACTTTCAGTGTAATATGAGTGTTGCCCCCCCCTGAAGTGGTACAACATGGCTGCTATTTCTATTATATTATGTAATTATTTAATCGAAGTGATCATTGACACATTAAACATCTGTGTACATGTGTCCTTGTTCAGTTAGAAGTAAGTGGGCTTTCTTTAGAGGGGAGGGATGGTGGAGAACGATGGATACCTAGACATGGAATTGCTGTTTTGCCTTTCCTTCATCTTGCCTGTATTTTGCCACATTGCTCCCAGAAGTGCAGTCTGATTACTCTCAGTACTGTTTGACAGACTGCATGCTTTTATGGTTGGTTGTTTACTTGAGATACTGTCTTTCTAAATCTATTCATATATATATATATATATATATATACATATATATGTAGACATAGAATAGTAATTCATTAAAAGTTAAGTGAATTGATTAATATTTTATTAATTTAATCTTAAAGCTATGATATAGATAAACCAAATATATATAGGGTGTGATGGCTATGTGTGCATGTGTTGTTCAAATGAAGAAACTAAGGCACAGATCAACTGCCTTTTTTGGGTCACACACCATTGCCGGAGTCCGGCTCCAGCTGAGTTCAGAGCTCGGGAAGGGTGCGTGGAGTCGGCGATAAAGAAAGACACAGACACTTGTTGCGTATTTGCTGCTTCCTTGCTTCTTGCTTGCTTGCTTCTAACTTGCTTTTTCAAGAAGAAGCTGTTCTTTTTATTTTCTTAGACACATCACAAACCTCTGCACAAACGTTTGATTTTTTATCTTTTACTTTAGAACTAAGACAGCATGCACAGATGTTCAATTAATTTTTACTTCATGGTCAACCAGGTGCTCTTAAAGATAATTCTGTAAGTTACTATAATCAGTTTCTTTAAAGCAAGCCGTTATTCATTCTTCAGAAGTAGCCATTAGGTGACAGCCTGAACTCCAAGGCCAAGGCACAGATGGTTACCTGCTAATCAGTGCAACATTCCTACTACATTTTGTTTGCACAACTTATCACTAAATGGGAGAAATACATCCAAAGGGAAAAAACATAAAGATGTAAGACAAAAAGTTTCAAACTATTAAATCCCTCTACAACTGCAGCCTCTACAACCTCATAAACAAGCAAACAATAATCAAAAGTATTTCTCTATGATGTTAATAGAATCGCCCTATATTTCCTCTAGTTAAGATTATGAAAGTGGCTAAAGCAACTACATTTTCTATGCTCTAAAGAGTTGCAAGGATAGGCTAACCTTTAAGGTCACAGCAACTATATTTTTGCCATAGCAGTTTCTGCTCTTACTCCCATCACTTCCGTTAGTTTGTAAGGTTCTTGTTAAGCTGTTTCCCAGAAGGCATGCTATATGTCTGGGCCCGATTTCAGGGCAATGGGTAGGCACACAATAAGGTGTCCAGAAATGGCATGGGTTTAATTGTACTCCTGTGCTCAGTTAAAGGCCCACTCACTAAGACATTATCAATAACATTAACTCTCAAGCTCACAGTAGTTTCCAAAGCCATCTCACAGGGCAAAAAATGCTTCAATAGATTACAGAATTCTTAGTGGGGTACTTGAGTGTCCATGCAAACAGGGGGTGAGCCTGCATCAAGATGGTTAGAGAGAAATCGCCAGGCCCTGCCAAACAGCTGGAAGCTCCCCAGGCCCTGCCAAGCAGGGAGCTGTTCTCTTCACACCTTCATGTCATCCACACCTACTGCACGGACCCCAGCACACCATGATGGTAAATAATAAAATTTCTTGTTTTTTGGCCGTGTGTGAACTTCTTTCAAGGTGTATTTAAACATTTATAGTTCTCTTAGAAGATGCAGGTTCTTGGTAGTGAGAATCTTTTTAAAACATTTATTTTTATTGAAAAGTCAGATTTACACAGAAAGGAGGAGAGAAAGATCTTGCATATGCTAATTTACTCCACAGGTGGCCACAAAAAGGATCTGAGCCCACCTGAGGACAGGATCCAGGAACTTGTTTTTTTTTTTTTAAAGATTTTTATTTCTATCATTTTTTTATTGGAAAGGCGGATATACAGAGAGGAGAGATAGAGAGGAAGACCTTCCGCCCGATGATTCACTCCCCAAGTGAGCACAACGGCCAATGCTATGCCGATCCGAAGCCAGGAGCCTCTTCCAAGTCTCCCATGCGGGTGCAGTGTCCCAAAGCTTTGGGCCGTCCTCGACTGCTTTCCCGGGCCACAGGCAGGGAGCTGGAAAGGAAGCAGGGCTGCCGGGATTAGAAACGGTGCCCATATGGGATCCCGGGTGTGCAAGGCGAGGGCCTTAACCACTGTGCCACCGCGCCGGGCCCCAGGAACTTCTTATGGATCTCTCATGTGGGTGCAAGGTCTTAAGGCTTTGGGCTGTCCTGCCCCACTTTCCCAGCCCACAAGCAAGAAGCTGGATGGGAAGCAGGGAAGCCAGGACATAAATCAGCACCTGAATGAGAAATCAGGACTTGCAGGTAAGTACATTAACCAATAGGCTACCACACTGGGCCTAGTAATGAGAATTTTACAAAATTAGTCTCCCAACCCTTTCATGTTTATGAAATAGCAGTGTATGTCCTACATTCTGAATTTCAGATACAGGTTGGCTAGACTAATTGCTGAGATTTTCATTCTCATGCATTTGGAAACACTTAGTGCCTGGCAATAGACAAGATGCAATTTCATGTATGTGGAATCAATGGATGAACCCTTTCCATTCTGGAATCTTTTATTCTGTTTGTGTGAAAAACTATGGGTATTAAAATTAACAGCAACAACAGCAACAACAAAACAAAACTGAAAAGGCAGGAAAAACAGGTGACTCCCAAAGCCTGCCTTCTGCCAAGCCAGCAGGCCACATGCTTGAAACCCAGGTATAGAATTCTTAAATAGTAGAAGCAATCCTTAAGACTTCAGACTATGGAATGTATATACTTTCCTTAGGTGCTGGTCAACAAAAGTAATATAATCAGATACTTCAAAAAGGTTTATAAAGATGGTAATTTTAAGTTTAGTTTGCATTTTATGTATTTTTTAAAGATTTACTTTTATTGGACAATCAGATATACAGAGAAGAGGAGAGACAGAGAAGAAAATCTTCCATCTGCTGATTCACTCTGCAAGTGGCTGCAATAGTTGGAGCTAGCCAAACTGAAGCTAGGAACCTCCTCCAGGTCTCCCACGTGGGTGCAGGGTCCCAAGGCTTTGGGCTGTCCTCAACTGCTTTCCCAGGCCACTAGCAGGGAGCTGGATGGGAAGCAGGACTGCCAATGGGACTAGACTTGACACCAACATGGGGTATTGGAGCATGCGAGGTGGGGACTTTGGCCACTATGCTATTGCATCAGGCCCTACTTTGCATTTTAAATGCATGCATATAAGGAGGTCTTCAAAACTCTATTCAAAATGGATAGTATGACAAACTGCATGGTTTGCAATTTTTTCTCAAAAAAGGCCTTTGCTTAAAATATGGTTTACATGTTTTGAATTTTTAAAATTTACTTTGTACTTGAAAAATAGAGGGAGGGATAAAGAAAGGGGTCTTCCATATGTTGGTTCACAGCTCACATAGCTGTAATGACTGAAGCAGGGTTGGTCCAACACAGATTCAGCAGCTTCTTCTGGGTCTTCCACACGGGTGCAGGGTCCCAAGCTCTTGACCTTTCTCCACTGCTTTCTCAGGCATATCAGCAGAAAGCTGCATCAGATGGGGAACATTCAGGACTTAAGCCAGCGCTCGTATGGGAAGTGCATGCCACAAGCAGCTTTATGTGGTATGCCACAGTGCCTGCCACTGAAAGCACAAATAACAAATAGGAAGAAAAGGGACTTAATGCAAATCAGGCAGCAACAAATACTCCGTTGGTATCATTGCATTAACCCTGTCCATAATCAACTGAAGTATTTGATGGTATTCCTAATTTACAGACAAAGAAATGGAATTGCCTACTAAATTTACTCATTTACATAGCTTGTACAGTATTAGAATTGGGAATTAAAACTTCACTGTACTGTACTAAAATCTTTGTACCTCCCCCTGTCTAGTTTATCTCTGGAGCAGATGGAAAAGAATACATCATTTGTTTTGCACATGCAGAGGTTTTAAAAAGATTGGGCTCATGCGGGACCAGCGCGATGGTGCCGTGGTTAAGGTCCTCGCCTTGCACACCCGGGATCCCATATGGGCGCCAGTTCTAATCCCGGCGGCCCTGCTTCCCATCCAGCTCCCTGCCTGTGGCCCGGGAAAGCAGTCGAGGATGGCCCAAAGCTTTGGGACACTGCACCCACGTGGGAGACTTGGAAGAGGTTCCTGGCTTTGGATCGGCATAGCATCAGCAGTTGTGCTCACTTGGGGAACAAATCATCGGGCGGAAGGTCTTCCTCTCTGTCTGTTCTCTCTGTATATCCGCCTTTCCAAAAAAAAAAAAAAAAAAAAAAAAAAGATTGGCTCATGAGAGTAAGCATGCTAAATCCTTTCTGGCTTCTCAGAGAAACCGTTTAGCAGTAGTGTCCCTGTTAAGTTCTTGTCTCTTGTCTCCACCCCAACCAAGTTAAGAAGCTTGATTTGTTTGCATTTTGTTAAGTTCAGGCCCTTGAGTGTTTAGCTCTTTGATTGCAGTTTCCTTCACTGAGGGAGTGGAGTCTGATGACTGCCTGGACTGCAGTGTATTATACTTTGAAGATTAAGTGATTTGCCCTAATTTGAGATTCTCTCCCATAGGACCTCCTTTTGTTTCTTGCTGTGGCTTATAATGGCCAGAGATTGGCACTGCAGCTTGGCAATCAACCTTAAGGAATTGTCTTAGAGAAACACACCAACTGTGGCTGTGAGGCTGCTGCAGCACTAGTAAAGGTGCAGAAGGGATTGCATAGAAGCTGTTATTTTGGAGCTTCCATTAAAGCCTTGAGTAACAGTGGGTAGTACTATGCCAGTGCAAGAAGGGCCAACACAGAGCCTGATGGGCCACTTGGTACTGTCTAGTCTGGATCTTACTGATACCCACATCTACCACAGGGAAGAAACACATATAACTGCTTCACCATTCCATTCCAAGGCCTTTAGGTCTAAGTTTTCTTATCTGTCAGACTCTCTCGTATATATAGCATATATATGAAAGATCTCTTTCTCAAATACACAAAGAGGAAAAGAAACAGAGAAACAGATCTTCCATCTACTGGTTCACTCCCCAGATGGCCACAATGGCTAGAGATGAGCTGATATGAAGCCAAGAACCATTTTTTATTAGAAAGTGAGATATACAGAAAGGAAGAGAGACAGAGAAAAATATCTTCCATACACTGGATCACTCCCAAGGCAGTCACAAAGGCAAGAACTGAGCCAATCTGAAGCCAAGAGCCAGGAGCTTGTTCTAGGTCTCCACTGCAGGTGCAGGACCCCAAGACTTTATACCATCCTTGACTGCTTTCCCAGGCCACAAGCACAGAGCCGAATGGAAAGTGGAGCAGCTGTGGCATTAATCAATGCCCATATGGGATCTCGGTGCCTGCATGCTCAAGGCTTTAGCCACTAGGTAACCGTGCTCAGCCCTAAACCATAAATATTGGCCAAAAAAAAAAAAAGAAAATGATTTGAGGAAGCACACAAGGAAATTGTCCACTATGAGTCAGAATCAGAGAGTGCCCTGAATGTGTTGGGGGAAAGCTCAGTTCCATGTGACTGCCCACATGGAGACCAGGAAATTTTACACCAGCAGTTTTCACAGTTTCCCTTAGAAATGCCTGGAGGAAGACTCGGTGGTGGCCGTGCTCAGCACCATCCACGAGATTGTGTCCGACAGCCTGGACAATGGCCGATCTCCTTCAGGCTCGAGGTGTGCCCTCTGCACTGGCAGATGCGTGGGGTGGGCAGGGCTAGCTGACAGGTGGGCAGGGCTCATGGCAGGTTATCAGGTGGATGGGATTTGGGGCAGGGCCTGATGAGGGAGGCATGGCTAGTGGTCACTGACCCCACCCCGGGGCCACCGCAGCCAGTCGGTGCGCCAGGCAAAGGCAGCTTTGCACGTGCTGTAGACCCTGTGGAGCTACAAGGAGCTGCAGAGGGACGGCTGCAGAGGGACGGCTGGACCAAGGCACGCTTCCAAGTGCAGGCTGCACTCCCCTCTGCCATTTCAAGTCCCAGCTGCAGGAAAAGGTGATGCAAACTCACCCCCACGTTGTCTCTACCTTGTGCTTTCTCAGCCTGCTGGAGCAGCCAGCAAGGTGCCTAAAGAAGCGCAGAGCCCCAGGGGCTTCGGTGACAGCACGCTGCCATTGGTGGTCAAGGTCCTGGGTGTGTGAGGCTGACAGGTGGTGAGGTGGTGGAGAAGAGAGACCCTACATGGACTAGGGGCCTAGATCACTGCTCCCTGGGAATTCTTGGTCACCTGCCGCCTGCTTGGGTGCCACTGCAGGGGCGGGGGTGTGGCATGCCTGACGGGCAGAGGCCAGGCAGGGTTGCCAAGAAATGGGCAGCAAAGGATGTCCATCCTGGCTTGGCAGCCCACAGCTCACGCCTGCTCTCACCCTTGCAAACAGCGAGAAGGCAGGTATCTGGGAAGTGATTCCACTGGACACACTTGGCCGACTGGGTGAGTGCAGGTGCTGTGGCGCTTGTGGAAAGAAGGGTGAGCAGGTAGGAGAGGACATAGAAAGGAGGGCAGGCAAATGGGAGGCCCTAGGCTGATTCTGAGAAAGCCTGCTGGCTGGACAACCGGTGCCCAGCCACAGCCATACCCCATTTTGGGGCCGGTGGGAGTGTCCACAGCAGGTGCTAGCATGCTCCTGCAGTGCCCTGCCTTAGTCTTCCCCTCTGCTGTCCCCAGACCACTGCTACACCACTTATACCATAGGGAACGCAGGGCCTGCAGTAGTGATCCCATGGGGTCGGCCTCCTAAAAGAAGTTATTAAATGTGAGTAGTGATTGGCTGCCAGGGAAGGGTGGTGGGTGCACCCTCCCCTCCTCAAGCTCATCCAGTTGCAGTGCTGAAGTCCTGAGCCCTGGGCCATTGGGGGCCAGGGAGCACAGCTGGGCTGTCCACCCTTACTGGCAAGGAGAGCAGGGTCTGGGAATGAGGGAGTCTAGCCAGCTTACCTACACCTTTCTCTGCATGTGTGTGCCAGGCAAGGCCCAACACCTACTCTCCGCCAGTTCTCCTGGCTTCATACACAGGCCGGTGCACTCGCCAGCTCCTGCCAGCTCGGCTCCTCCCTTGACACTGTGGCAGCGGACCCATCCTCAGGCCCCTCCCCCAATCTCCCCAATCTAACCTAACTGCTGTGTTCTGCCTCTTTATGCTGCTGTGATCCTGCCTGCCCACTCACCCACCCACCGTGCCTGTGTGCCTGCTGCAGCCCAACCCCAGCAAGCAGGCTCCTCCACCCGCCTGGGCCCAGGAGGCCCACGGTCAGGCTGGTGGTCGCCGTGGGGGACATTAAGCCTCAGCCTATTGACTCCTGGGTCTAGCTTGCATGCCTGGTATGTTGTTCTCTGCCCTGGCAGTTTGTCCCTCTTGCCCCTTTCTCTCTCTGGCTGGGGGCTTCACATAATAATTGCTGCTGGCTGTTCTCCCTGTGTGCCCCTGGCAGCACCACCCCTCACTCACCCACACACAAGTTTGGTTCAAGGAAGGCCACACCTGGGGGCTAAGGGCATGGATCAATCAGGGTGGGTCCCCCATACACCTGTTAGTTGCAGGCCTGAGTCCCTGAGTGTCAATCCCTGGACCGAGCTGCATCCATCTGGTGTCTCCTTCAGTCCCTGGAAGCCAAGCTTGCTTGCCCACTGTCCTGCCCTGTCCCTCTCCCAGTCCTGCGCACATGTGCAGCTGCAACGCCCTCCTCCCTCTGCCTCTCCCTGCACAGGGCCTGGGCCCAGCCATGGGCTCCTAGGGACTAGATCTCCACCAACAGGGTTGACATGAGCAACCCCTGCCATGGAACTCAGAGGCTCCTGGCATCAGGGTGACACACCCTCCCGCCGCGCTGCGTCCCTACTTTCCTGCAGCCCCTGCTTCTCCAGCTCCCTGACCTGGTGCTCTGTTCCAAGGAGCTGCAATAAAGGGTGCAGGAGAGCAGGCCACTTCAGGAAGGCAGGCCAGGTGGGGCGCAGGAACGGGGAGCAGGAAGGGAGCACAGGAGGCTTGTTGGGGACCAGCAAGAGAGCTGCCCAATGTGTGTGTGTTTATGTGTGTGTGTGTGTGTGTGTGTGTTTATGCGTGTGCGTGCCTGTGCTTGCATATGCACAGTGCCCTGGGCTAGAGGGGCAGCAGGACTGGGATGGGGATGGAGCCAGGCAGGGGCCAGGGCTCAGGGAGAGGAGCTGAACTACAGAGGGGCTGCCCTGGGAGGGGGCCTCACACTGCAGGGAAGCCAGACCAAAGGGGTGGGTCTGGCTGGTTTGTTCCCTGCCTGGCCTGTGGAGTGGGCCAATGTGGTGTGGGGAGCCTCCTGCCACCCAGGTGTTCACCTCCCAGGAACCTCAAGGATGCCTTCTGGGGCTGACTTTGGGATGGGGGCAAGGATTGCTGCTGTTAGGTGCCTGCTGTTTATGACTTTGGAAACAGAAGAAACATTATAACACTGAAGATGAGCATTTAGATGAAACTAACATTAAGACTACTGGTGCACATCTACATTTTCTAATGCAAAAAGTTAAAAAAAAAAAAAACCACCAAGAGAGCAACTTCCGCCTTCTGTCTCTAGTGGGCTGCTGGCTCTTGTCTGGGCTCTGAAGGCTGGGCGGTGGATGGGATGGCCACACACACATGCAGGGCTGCACCTGCTGTGCCCCACACTGATCCACACTGATCCACACTGGGAGGGTGACTGTGGCCTCAAGGCCAGACTTGGTGTACCACAGGTAGGCCCAGCTTGTTCAGGGTCACTCTCTGGGTCTAGTCTGGAAACCAGGTCCCTGTTAAGACTTTGGGACACCTCAGAGGTGGCTGACCACGTTTGTGACAGGTGAGTAATGGGGTCTGGAAGACCTGGCAGTCAGAGGAGTTTGGTTACCCACCAGCTGGGCCTCCAGATAAGGAGGAACCATTTTACCCCAGCACCTGCTAGGAGGCTGGCCATGAAGGCTGGCTTACTGGCTGCCTCACTTGGGCTTTCTGGGTGGACAGTTGTGCCTAGTGGTGGTGGGGGAGGAAGGGGCTTCAGGTTCCTCTGCTCAGGCCACTAGCAATACCCAGGTTCAGGTGGGATGACCAGGAGTGGCCAGCCAAGGGCCCACCTGGAGTGTCCAGCACCCAGAACAGGCAGCAATGTGGGTGGGATTGCAGGAAGGGAGGCCAAGAAGAACGGGACTGAGCTGCCGTCCTTTACTGAAATATTAGATTTTTAATTTCCACACTATATAGTTTGTATCCAAGATGATTCCTGCTGCCTGGACCGAGTAAAGAGGTGCAGACAGGGCTGGAAAGTGGAGCTACCACTTGCTGGAGAGAACCTGCAGGACTTGAGGACAAGGCATGGTTGCTAGGTGCCCAAAGCTATAACACGGGGAGGCAGGTGTGGCCAGGGCCCAAGCTCTTCAGGCTGTGCCTAGCACTTGAAGGCAGATTCCCCAGGCAGCAGTAGCAGAAGCAGGGTTGGCAGGGGCCAGCTTGGTGGAGGGACCCAGGGTGGAGTTTATGGTTGATGTCATTCTGGACCAGCTGGGCCCACATAGATAGCCTTCTCCAGCCCATTCACCACCTGGATGTGTTCCAGCATAGCACTGTAGTGGGTGCACTCAAAGCTGATGCTTCCACGCATGTGCACAAGGAAGTCTGGGGTTCCTGGGCAGATGACATTGTTGGCCAACAGCACCATCCCCTCCTGCAACAGGCCACACTGCTGCTGGGGACAGAGATGGCCCTTGGGGCATGGTAGGGTCAGGGATTCCCACATGGAAACCCCAGGGGAGTTCATGATTCTTGGCTTCAGCCAGGTCCAACCTTGGCTGTTGCGCGTCATTTGGGGATTGAACCAGAGGATGCAAGATTTTTTTCTTTCTGTCTGTCTCTTTTTGCATCCTGCTTTCTAAATAGTAAAACAGGAAGTTAAAAACTAGAGGCTGCTGTTGAAGCATAGCATGGGAAATTACTGCCTGGCATGCTGCCACCCCACTTGGGCACTGGCTGTTTCACTTCTGATCAGACTCCCTGCAAATGATCCTGGAAAAGCAGTGGAGGATGGTTTAAGAACTAGGGCACCTGCAGCCACGTGGGACACCTATATGGTGTCCACGTGGTTGGGCTCACCTCCAGTCATGCCTGGACTCATCCTCCGGCAGCAGTGTGTCTGGCAGGTAGCTCCTACCAGTGGTCCAAGAACACCTTGTCCAGGGTGTCCACGTCATGCTGCTGCTTCAGCTGAGGGATAAGGTCCTGGGATGCTCCCAGCAGCACGGTGACCTGTAACAGCGGCTGTTGATGCCTCGTTGGGCAACAACTGGGCACAGCTGCACCCCTTTCCTCCCTGGGCATCAACTGAGTATGGCTGCAGCCCATCCTCCCCAATCCCCCACTCTTGAGAAGGGACCATAAATCGAAGCCCACATTGGCCATGTGGGTCAGAGAAGCTGCACCTTGTCCTACAGGCAGGAAAAAACCAGCATCTGCTAGGTGATGGCAGTAAAGTCAGGGTTGATCTTCATGGTGAACATCCGCCCGCCTGGGGGCAGCAGGCGGGTCATGTGAATGGCCGAGTAGCCACAGTAACCCCCAGCTCCAGCAGCAGACAGGGGCGGTACTCGCTCATCACTGCATCCACAATCTCTCCTGCAAGGGCCAGAGGCAGCAGAGGGTGGCTTGAGGGCAGGTGGGGGTGGAGGGTGCCTGACCCAGCTCTCTCTCTCTCTCCCTCCAGTGGGATCTGCTGCCTACCTCCCCCAACTCCCAGCTCACAGACCCCTGGTTCCACTGTGCACATTATCCCTGTGTCCTAGCATGTTGTCTCCCCAGCACTGGAAGCCACATATGGTGCTCCCTCACTGGGGTGTGGGATGACCAGCAGGGGCTGTCCCCGTACCCCCACCTAGGGGCTGCAGCTAAGATGCCTGTGTCCACCCTGGAGTTCAAGGCCAACAGGAGAGCCAAGCAGAACCTGCCAGGCTGGTCTCATGACTCATGTCCAGAGATCAGAAGAAGCTGCACCCACCACTCATACCCACCTATTGCAGGAGCTCCTGAACCCAGGGTGCTGAGAAACCCCGGAGACTGATGTTGTTGGACACCACAATGGCCCTTGTTTCCCCTGGGCAGACATGACTGTCCACCTTATCCATGTGGACAGTGGTCTGGGTGCAGGCTGGGGCACAGGAGGCCAGTCTGCTGGCTGCACAACCTTTGTCCAAGGGGAGGGCTTTGGACCTGTGTCTGGGCCCACGGAGCTCCGGACCATTCCCCAGCCCTGGCCTGAGGACCCCACATCTCCCCAGTGACCACGCCCGTGTCCTCTGTCTGCCACCACTCTCACCTTTTCTTTTTTCCCCATAATCATGGTTCGCTCCTATGAGCAAAAGACGTCAATAGTCCCCACGCTGAGCGTGCTGCTGCACGTGGCGCAGGATGCAGATATCCTCGCTGTCATCGATGCTGTTGGAAGCTGCTGCAGACAGCAAGGCTGTGTGCTGCTGGTGGTCAGCAGTGGCTGGCACCGCCCACCGGGGGTGGGACTTGGGATTGAGCCTGGCAGGGTTGGGCAGAGCGAAGTGTGGGAATGGCAGAGTTTGTGAGGCCATGAGCATGGCTAAAAGGGGCGTGGAGAAAATGATGGAGGTGTGGTGCAGACAGGATGGAAAAGGGCGTGGAATGGTAGAGGTTGGTTAGGGACGGGGCAGGGCTTAAAGTGGCGTGGCACAGACGCTGTAAGTATTCCGAGTGGGGGAGGTCTGGAGGGGCGGGGTTAGAGAGAGAGGCGTGGCAGGGATTGATGGACCTGTGGTGCCCACCATGTGGGACAGGGCAAGACTCAGGCAAGGCTCGAGTGGGGCGTGGCTAGGTGGGTGGGGCGTGGTCAGGGGCGGGGCTCCTTGCTCTGCCCCTGCCACTTCCGGTCAGCAATGGCTGCCCGGCGGAGTACAGGGCTGGGTTTGGCCTTTGACATTGGAGACCAGAAGCCTGCCCTGGCTCAGCTCCCTGGGCCTCCCCGTGGGGAAAGGCGTGGAAGCCAGCTCTACCCTGCACAGGGCCCAACTGCAGAGCTGAGAAGGGACCCAACCTAGGGGAGCACACCCAGTGCCAAGGCTGGATCCCCGCCTGGACCTCTGGACGAGGCACCTGCGGCCACGGGGACTCGGAATGAGCGTCCACCTGTGTCCTTCCTAGGGGAGAGGCCTGTAAGCAGAGCCAGGCCTCTGCCAGCCAGAATGCCAACACCTTACACCTCAGATTTACCAGCCACAATCAGTCCCTTAGCTTCCTAAAGTGCCCAGGGCCACAGGATACAGAACAGAGCTGGAGAGGGGACAGAGCTACACCAGGCATGTACCGGCTCTGGATCCAGGACATGGCCCAAGCACCCACCTCAGACCCACTTGGGCTAGGTCACTTCCGCCCTACCCCAGGCAGGGAAGACTGGGGCACGTGATCCCTATTCTGTACTAATCCCACCCGCCCCCTGTGGCCAAGGAAAGTTGAATGGCCCTCAGTGGTACATTTGAAGATGGTTGCAATATGAAAGGATAAATTTTGTGTATTTTAAAATTTGCAGTAGAATAAAATAATAATAAAAAAAACCCAGCAAACCCCTTTGCTGAATCTCCCAGTTCCAGCAAGAATAAGGATAAGGGACAGGCAGTCCCCATGAGCACTCAGGGCCCAGGCAAACAAAGGCTCCCCCTAGGACTCTGGAACTCAGGTCATTTCTGGCTAGCCAATGAGTTCGATGGAAGAGTGTGCCCCTTGGGGACAGAACACCTGTCCACTGTGGCTCCTCTTTGCTAAGAGCCCCCTGGCAGTGTGGGCATAGAGCGGTCAGCAGAAGCCCAGCAGGTTCACAACCCTGGGTTAGGCAGGCCCTTGGTCAGCAGCCATCCCCTGGATGGCTGGGGAAAAGACAGAGAGTCTGGTTCAGCTTCCTCTTCTGGAAGCAAAGCAGGTGGAGCGAGCTGCTCCTGTGCCCAGTGGGGCTGGGTATGGCTCTGTGTCCACTCTCCTAGGCATGTGCCAGGAGGAAGGGCCGGTAGGCTGGATCACTGGGGGTGGGGAGGGCAGCTGACCCCGTGGGGCTAGCAGGTGCCACCAGCCAGGCCACAGGAAGAGCAGGACTGAGCAGAGCTCTTGGTGTGCCTAGGATCAGCTGGGCCACCCCATGGGGGAAGCCAACCAGGGGTTTAACTGCGGCAACCACCCCCATCACAGGCAGTCAGGTAGGGGCAGGTTTGTAGCATGGGAGAGCTCAGAGATTGAGAAGAATGGACTGAGCTGCCACCCTCTATTGAAATGTGAGATCTTTAATTTCCCTGGTATGCAGTTGTGTCCAAGCTGCTTACAGCTGCCTGGACAGTCAAGGGGTTAGAATTCATTCTGTAAGAAGGGCAGAGTCTGGGCTGGGAAGTGGAGCTGTGGCTGAGGCACTCTGCTGCCACCTGCTGGCAGGAACCTGGAGGACAGCTTGAGGACAAGACCAGGCCCTTTGCAGGTGCAGCTCCTGGCTCTGCCAGGCTGGTGTCTCAGGAGCACAGAGTCCACACGGGAGCAGTGCATCATCCTGGGCCCAGGCATCATCCTGCTGGCATCCCTTTGTTCACTACACAACTGCCCTGGATCACAGCATAGGGTGGCAGGTGTGACCAGGGCCCAGGACATTCAGGCACTAAGTATGCCTGGCACTTGAAGGCAGATACCCAAGTAGCAGCATAGAAGTGGGGTTGGCAGGAATCAACTTGGCAGATGAATCCAGGAAAGGGTGCATGATCGAGGTCACACCTGGCTGTCTGGGTCCACATAGATGGTCTTCTCCAGCCCATCCCCCACCAACATATACTCCAGGAATGAGCTGTAGTGGGTGTATTCAAACCTGCTGTTTCCATGCACATGTGCCAGGCAGTATGGGCTCCCCCAGGAAGATGACATTGTCAGCCAGCAGCACCATCCCCTTCTGCAACAGGCCATACCGCTGTGGGGGGACAGAGAGATGGTCCCCGGGTTGTGGGTGGGGGCAGTCAGGGATGCCCTGCTAACCTGCCCCAAACCAGAAGTACTACTGCCGCCACCCTCCCCCTCACCTCCTGCCAGGGTTTGGGCCTGAGGACAAGAGCTTTCTGCCTCACAGGCTCCTGCTTCCTTGCCAAACCATGCGCACAGCAGGTGCTCACTAAGCACTGGCTGGAGGAGAGCCAGGGTCAGCCTCAGGTGTGTGGGTTGTGTGGCGGGGTGGGATGCACAGAGGGCAGCCCAGGAAATGTGGAAGGGAATTTGGGAGTGTGGAAATTTCCCTGACACAGCCATCAGAAAGAAGCTGTGTTGAAAATAAAGCTGTCTTGGGTGGGGCATTTGGCATACCACTTGAGACTCCAGTGTCTCACGTGGGAGTATCCAGGATCAATGTGCACCCATGTGGCGTCTGTCCCCCAGCCACCAGCTAAGGTATACCTTGGAAGGCAGCAGGTGGTGCAGCCATCTGTTGGGTGCCTACCACCCACGTGGGAGGCCTGGATCTGCCAGCCTGACCCCAGCCCTTAGAGGCACTTAAGGAATGAACCAGTGGATTGCACCTAGCCAGCTCTCTCTGTCTTTGGACCAAATTTATTTATTTTCAAAAGATTTATTTATAGCTATAGAGAGAGGCAGAGAAAGAGAGATCCTCCATCTGTTGGTTTATGTCCCAAATTGCTACAATGGTCAGAGCTGAGCTGGTCTTAAATTGGGAGCCAAGAGTTTGCTCTGGGTATCCCATGTGGGTACAGGGTCCTAAGGCATTGCTTTCCCAGGCCACAAGCAGAGAGCTGGATGAGAATTACAACAGCTAGGATGTGAGCTGGGGCCTAGATGGGATGCCTGTGCCACAGACAGAGGAATAGCTTGTTATGCCACTGAAGCAGCACTGATACAGATTTATTGTTGCTGTTTTTAAAATGAAATCTCGGGCTTGGCAGCATGGCCTAGCGGCTAAAGTCTTCGCCTTGAACGTGCCGGGATCCCATATGGGTACCGGTTCTAATCCCGGCAGCTCCATTTCCCATCCAGCTCCCTGCTTGTGGCCAGGGAAAGCAGTCGAGGATGGCCCAAAGCTTTGGGACCCTGCAACCGTGTGGGATACCCGGCAGAAGTTCCTGGATTCTTTTTTCAGATCGGCATAGCATGGGCCGTTGCGCTCACTTGGGAAGTGAATCATCAGACAGAAGATCTTGCTCTCTGTCTCTCCTCCTCTTTGTATGTCTGACTTTCCAATAAATAAATAAATAAATAAATCTTTTTTTTTTTAAGCAATCTCAACTCTAAAGCAGAATCAAACAAGCAATCCTGGGCATCTACGATTTCAGGCAGGAGTGGTCCCTAGTGATGATCCTGGCATTAGTCCCTGTGCAGTCAGGCCCTAAGGTGAGGGAGTTCCCGGTGTCTCTTGTTTGCCAGTGGGAGAAAATGCAGGGGCCCCTGAGAAATTGTGCAAAATAGACATTTCTGGGAGGTCAGGCCATTGAGCATGCTCATGCATAGAGGCAGGAATTGGCATCAGGCAAAGCCAAAGAAGTGGAATGACACAGGAAAGCAGTTGGAACTCCTGGCTTCAGTCTGGCTCAACCTTGGTCGATGCAGTCATTCAGGAATACAGCAAGACATGGAAGATCTCTCTCTCTCTCTCTTGCTCCCAGCAGCTGGCAGCTAGGCCCTGGCAGAGAAGGAGTGGTCCTGCAGCTGCCCACCCCTACATGTCCTCTCACATTCCCTGCTCCCCACTCACCCAACAGCAGATCTGGTTTGTGGTGCTCTCCCCACTATCTGACACATGTTCCCCCAGGACCCTTCCTCTCATCTACCTGCCCTGACTTCAGGCAACACCTCTGTCACAGTTCCCCGTAGGAGCTCCAAAGCCGTGGCCAGGCGACATGCATGGGTCGAGGTGACCCCAGCAGGTAGCGTTCCTTTCAGTGGTCCAGGAACACCATGTCCAAGGTGTCCATGTCATGCTGCTGCTTCAGCTGAGGGAGGAGATCCTGGGATGCTCCCAGTAGCAAGGTGACCTGTAACAGTGGCTGCAACCATTTCTTCACTGAGCAACAACTGAGCACAGCTGCAGCCCATTCCCCCCCCGCCCAGCCGCCCCACTTTCCTGTTCTTGGGGACAGTGCCTCAGTAATCTGCACTGCCTCCAGGTGGACGGGGTGAAGAGGGGGCAGGACCGGAGGTGTGTCCTGTTTGGAAGGAGTTAAGGATGGGTCAACTCCACATGTTCTGGACCAGTAAACTGAGCTACGATTTGTGTTTTTCTTCCTGCCAGAAAGGCAAAGGTTCCTTTGGGAGAGAGCAGCCATCTGACAAGGTGACATGGGGGGCCAGGATGGAACCTGAACTTATCCCCCAGTGGAGACCTGGGGAGATTGTATAAACAGAGAGAGGCTTGATGGGGATGCTCTGGCCTGGGTGCCTCTCTCCACTGTGATGTCTCTGGCCAGCCTGGGCCTCTGACAGCTGTCACCTTCAACCTTCGACCTGAACCGCCCGCCAAAATCAGCCACTTCCCGGCACTGCAACAGGCATTCTTGATATGGGATACAGGCCTGGCAGGTTATCCACTATGCCACAACAATGGCCCCTGTCCTATATTTTATTTTAAGGCAAATTTACAGAAAGAAGGAGAGGCAAAGAGGGAAATATTCCATCCACTGGTTCACTCCCTAAATGGCAGCAATGGCCAGACCTGAGCCAATTTGAAGCCAGGAGCTTCTTCTGGGTCTTCCATGTAAGTGCAGGGTCCCAGAGATTTGAAACATTCTGTCTGCTTTCCCAGGCCAGAAACAGGGAGCTGAATCAGAGGTGCCCATACAGGATGCTTTATGGAGAATCAGCCTGTGAGCCACCATGCTTGCCCTTAGGGTTATTTTCCAAGTAATAAATGTGAAAAATAAGTACTAAAGATTAAAGGTCGGGCCTGGTGCTCTGGCCTAGAGGCTAAATTCCTAGCCTTGAACGCACCTGGATTCCCATATGGATACCAGTTCTAATCCTGGCAGCCCTGCTTCCTATCTAGCTCCCTGCTTTTGACCTGGGAAAGCAGTCAAGGATAGCCCAAAGCCTTGGGGCCCTGCACCTGTGTGGGAGACCCGGAAGAGCTCCTGGTTTAGGATTGGCGCAGGGCCGGCCATTGCAGTCACTTGGGTAGTAAATCATCGGATGAGGTAGATATTTCTCTTTGTCTCTCCTCCTCTCTATATGTATCTAACTTTACAATAAAAATAAATAAATCTTCAAAGCAAAGTTTAAAGGTTTTATGCTGCTTAAATGACAAATTGCTGGGTGGATGCTGGGATATTAAATTGCACAATCTAATCCCCAGAGGCACCCGAATCACTGGAGAATTTGGCATGTAAATCTTGAATTTCTAGATATAACTGTTGGTAAACACTTGGGCACTGAGGACAAGGGCGAAGGGACCGTGCAGATGGGATCCAACGCACAGACTACACATAGGTAGACCTGCACACCAACCATGAGTGGATTTCACCCAGTGTTGTTTGGAACCAAAGAAAGGGTGGGTGAAGCCACACAGTGGGGTGGGTGTTTGGCCTGGTGGTCGGGACACCACAACAGAATGCTGCAATGTCCTACTATCCTGCTAATGTAGGTCTCAGGAGGCAGTGTGGATGGCTCAAGAACCACCCACATGGGAGGCCTGGATGGTGTGACTAGCCCTGGTGAGCCATGGCCAGCTGTTGTAGGCATCTAGGGGAGTGAACCAGCCAAATAACAGTCTCTATTTCTTTGCTTGATAGGGATACCACTAGCAATAGAAACGAGACATGCATTGTTGTGAAGTAGCAGGCAAAGCCAGTATCCCTAAGAAGTGACTACTCCACTTCTGATCCAGCTCCCTGCTGATGTGCCTGAGAGAGCAACGGAAGATGGCTCCAGTGCTTAGGCTCCTGCACCCACCTAGGAGACCCGGGTGGGAAGCTCCTGGTTCCTGGTCCAACTCTGCTCATTGTGGGTATCTGTGGAATGAACCAACAGATGAAAGACCTATCCTTCCCTCTGAAACTCTAAGTTTTTTTAAAGAGATTTATTTATTTAAAAAACTTATTTATTTTTACTGGAAAAACAGGTTTACAGAGAAGGAGAGACAAAGATCTTTCATCCACTGGTTCACTTTCCAAGCAGCTGAAATGGCTAGACATGAGCCCACTCCCTTTACTTCTGGGTCATCAGACCTACATCCTGGTCCCAAGCATGGGGCTGATTTTTGGGTGGGAAGAGAGAGGGTGATGTCCCAATTGGCCCTGGCCCCACAGGCCAGCCCCAGCTGACCGAGTCCAGGATCCTGCTGCGCCTGAGGGGTGTGCCTTGTGGCAGCTGTCTCAGGCTGGTCCCAGCCTTGTCCCCTGAATGTGAGCTGAAGTTCATCTGCTCCTTTCACATCACTCCCTCCTCTGATGCCCTGAAGGAGTCAAGGGCCCCCATCACAACAGGGAGAAGGCGACACAAGTTTGCCTGATTTCCCCAAGCTAGCCTGAGCTCTGCTCCCAGTAGCCATGGTGGCTGGGACCTATTGGGGCACACCATAACATCCTAGGCAGCATTCCAGGGATGACTCCCTGCCCCTGACCAAGCTGCCTCCAGGAAAACCAGACCTTGAGACAGACAGGGCCCTGACTCATCAACTCATCAAGTTCTGTAAACTTTCCCCTTCCCAACTCTGCTGAAGCCCTGCCCACATACGCTGCCACCCTGCCCCCATCGCTCTCATCACACTTGCTTGCTCCTCTCTCAGCTCCTTCCCTCACTGTGGGCCAGCAGTCACCACACATTCCTTACCTTGATCCCTGCTCCAGAAGCTGGCTGTGCAGGGAAAAGCTCTGAGTGGATCATGGAGCCCCTAAGGTGGACTGCTTCGCCCACTGGGCTTCCTGTGGTGGTGGGGATGGTGGGGGGCATGGAGGAGCAGACTTGGGCCTGAGGTCAGAGCCCGTGTGCACTCCCAAGGAGGGAAAGCAGGCAGTACCCAGGTTGCTGTTTTGGAAAGTAAGCACATGCTCAGCCTGGCGGGTTTATTCTTGGCTTCTGAATTAGAGAGGTGATTCATTCTCTGAGCCTTGGCATGGAATTTGTTTTCATCCCCTCACTGAAAACTTCTTCATTCTTTCCATTGGCTTCTTCTGCCTCCCCCCCCCCCATGCGAACTTGCTGGGGTCCAGAAAACAGACAGTGAATGCTGGCCAAATGCTTCTGCACTACCTCCACTCCCTACACTGTGAAGTGTTTGTGGAAACTTGAATTTTAAACAGTTAAATTCACCTTAACTTACATAACAAAGACTTAAAAATAAATAACTGTAAGTTTTAAAACTTTAATCTGGGGGTCTGGCACATGGTATCCTAGTGGGATGCCATGCTTAGAGGTGGAGGATTAGCCAGTTGAGCCAATATGCTGGCCCCCCAGGCACTCCCTTCTTCTTCTGAACTTCTAGAAAACTAACCCTGATAGACACAGCTTTATAAGTAAATAAATTATAAATATGTATACATATATATAGTGTACCTGGATTACCTTTTTGTTCAGTTTTATTTTACTTTTATTGGAAAGGCACATATATACAGAGAGACAGAGAGGAAGATTTTCTATCTATTGATTAACTCCCCAAGTAGCTACAAAGCCAGGACCCCAGAACCTCTTCCAAGTCTCCCATGTGGGTGCAGGGTCCCAAGGCTTTGGGCCATCCTCAACTGCTTTCCCAGGCCACAAGCAGGGAGCTGGATGAGAAGCATGTCGAGGGGACACGAATCAGCACCCATATGGGATCCCAGCATGTTCAAGGTGAGGATTTTAGCCACTAGGCTACAGTGCCAGGTCCAAGCACAGCTTTCTTTTCTTTTCTTTTTTTTTTTTAAAGATTTATTTCATTTTTTTGCAAAGTCAGATATACAGAGAGCAGGATAGACAGAGAAGAAAATCTTCCATCCGAGGATTCACTCCCCAAGTGACTGCAACGGCCAGTGCTGGGCCGATCTCAAGCCAGAAGCCAGGAATTTGCCAGGTTTCCCACTTGGGTTCAGTGTCCCAAGGCTTTCGGTCATCCTCTACTGCTTTCCCAGGCCACAGATGGGAGCAGATGGGAAGTGAGGCTGCCAGGATTAGAACTGGTGCCATATGAGATCTCAGTGCATCCAAGGTTAGGACTTCAGCTGCTAGGCTACAGTACCAGCCCCAAGCACAGTCTTCAAAATCAGGCTTTAGAGGCTGGTGCAGAGGCAGAGTTTGATAGGGAGAAGGAGAGTGAAAGATACCTTTCACCCACTGATTCACTCCCCAGATGACAGCAATGGCCAGACTTATGCGATCTGAAGCCAGGAACCAGAATCTTCTAAGTCTCCCATGTGGATGCATGGGCCCAAGGACATGAGTCATCATCTGCTGCTTCCTCTTGAGCATTAGCAGTGAGCTGGATCGAACGTGGAGCAGCTGAGATGCAAACTGGTACCCTTATGGATGCCAGTGCTACACGTGGAGGCTCAGCTTGCTGCGGCACGGGGCGAGCCCTGAGGTTAAACTATTAATATTGTTTCTATGCTGTTCATTAGAATCTTTCCCTCAACAGGCTGCTGTTGGCAACAACAAGGGTCTGGCTAGATGTAGCCTTTGAGAATCAGCTGTCTCGAGCCGACAGGAACTACCCTGACTTCGTGAACCACTACACATGCTCACACACACACACACACACACACACACACACACACACGCACACAGTGTGTGAGAAAACTGGCGGTTTACAGAGAAGCCAACCGGAGCTGGCTGCTTCTCAGCGGCTCTGGGAAAGCTTAAGGACCTGTCGTCTGCCCCTGCAAAGACAGACCCTCAGCTCTCTGGGTTCATCTGATGCAGTGAACTCCAGTCGCTTGTTGGCAGCCCCAGGCAACTTGGGATACTAGGGTTGCCTCAAGAAGAAACTAATTCTTCCAGCTCTAAAGAAATTTCAGGTGAAATTCAAGACAAGTTCTTGGCTTGGTTTCTGAATCTCAAAAGACTCTTGGAAGTCTAATGCATGAGACTGGCACAGTGATAAAACATGTTGATCCTCAGACTGCAGCACCAGCATTCAACACGGGCAATGGTTCAAGTCCTGCTTGCTCTGTTTCTGAGCCAGCTCCCTGCTAATGCAAGACCCAGGGCTGGGCATGGGTCTGATAGGTGATCTCTGGGGACTCCCTTGCTGACCTGTTGCTCCCATTGGGGAGTGTGAGAGCCAGGTTGGGGAGTGGGCCAGCTGGGCTAGACTGTAGTACTCATCAGTGAAAGCTGGAATAGGTGTGGGGAAGGTGTGCTAGGGCACAGTACCTACCAGTGAGTGTCAGGACTGGGGACAAGCATGTCCGTCTGGCCAGAAGCATCCACCAGTATTTGTATTGGCTGGTGCAGGTGACAGACCACACCTGACCCTGCACTGGCTGGCACAAACAAGAGTCAAGTCAGGTCACCCCAGGTGAGGTTTCTTGAGGGACTCCCCAACTAGACGGCAGGACTCAGACCCCTACCACAGGGAAAATCACAGGATGTGCGGCCTGATCTTACAGGGCCTCCTCAGTTGCTGATGCTTGTGTAGTGGACACTATGCCAAATGCACACAGAGGACATGCCAGCCCGCTCATCTAGGTCAACAGAGGAATGTCGACTGCCTTGTCAAAGGATGGAAAGCAGAACAAGTTGGACAATTCTCCTGGCCAAGCTTCGCAGCACATTCCTGGGTCTGTGGATGCACTAAGCTGGACTTTTTCAACCAGTAGTCCTTGGTTAGATTTTCTCAACCCTGGACCAATGAAACCAACTTTTCAGAACTATTTTAAAAACCACTCAAGTAACACCTTCAGAACACTCTTCCTCACATTGGGGTCTCTAAGGTGTTATCGAATGATTGTCTCCTATGGCTGGGAGTTGGTATAGTTTGACAACAAGGGATGATCTTGTCTTCCCTATGACTACAGGAGATAAAGAAAAACATTTGGACCCAAGACAGTAGCCTAGCAGCTAACGTCCTCACCTTGCACATGCTGGGATCCCATATGGGTGCCAGTCCTAATCCTGGCAGCCCTGCTTCCTATCCAGCTCCCTACTTGAGACAGGGAAAGCAGTTGAGGATGGCCCAAAGCCTTGCAACCTGGCACCTATGTGGGAGACCTTTAAGAGGTTCTGGGCTGCTGCCTTCGGATCTGGATCTGCTCAGCTCCAGCTGTTGCAGCCACTGGGAGTGAATCATTGGATGGAAGATCTTTGTTTCTCCTCCTCTCTGTATACCAGACTTTGCAATAAAAATGAATAAATCTTTTAAAGAAATTAAAAATAAAATAGAAGAAAAAATGCAAAAGCAGATTACATGGTGGATATCAAAGTGGGAATGATCGGGCCCGGCGCGGTGGCGCAAGTGGTTAAAAGGTCCTCGCCTTGCACGCCCGGGATACCATATGGGCACCGGTTCTAATCCCGGCAGCCCCGCTTCCTTTCCAGCTCCCTGCCTGTGGCCTGGGAAAACAGTCAAGGACGGCCCAAAGCCTTGGGACCCTGCACCCGTGTGGGAGACCCAGAAGAGGCTCCTGGCTTCGGATCGGCATAGTATCGGCCCGTTGCGCTCACTTGGGGAGTGAATCATCGGACGGAAGATCTTCCTCTCTGTCTCTCCTCTCTGTATATCCGCCTTTCCAATAAAAAAATAATAAAAAAATAAATCTTACAAAAAAAAAAGTGGGAAGGATCAAGGTTTAGGGGAAATTGGGTGTACCCATTGCTTCCAAATTTGTGATTTCTTCTTGTTGTTTTGGGGGAAAGTAGAGAGACAAGGGGGGAAAACAATCATGACTTTCCACACGTCCCAGTACCCAGGAATGAGGAACCGCCACCTCATATCAACCCAGAGTCTCAGGGTGTACATATTCTAAGGTTTCTGTCCAAGGGATTTGAAATGCTGCCTGTTTCACTGATCTGAGGATGATGTCACCCTCCCAATGTCCATTGGCTCCATTCACTGAGATTTTTTGCTGTCGTAGTTTGTTTGGGTTAGCTGTCCAGTTATTTCTGCTACTCTTCTGCTACAGCACCAAATGAGCTATCGTATTCACCTTTTATAACAGGGCCTGTGTCCAGGCCATGTCCAGTCGTTTCTTAATGATTGAACCTGAGAGATACATGGAGGGGAAAGACTGACATTTGGAGCCAGTGTGGTTTACACTGGAAAAAATTTAGTAAGAATAACTTACAAAATGTCATGTCCTGTGGGACTTGGCATTAACTGAGAAAATTAAAATTAACAGGTTAATTTCCTGCCCATCACCAGATAACTATTTTCTGGTCCAATACATGTCTTAATTGAGAGCATCCAAGTAACTTGTCATTAGGACTTAAGTAAACTCTTAATGTCCCAAGAAAATAAAAGATTGAAATGTTACTGTCGATTATTAGCACAGGTAAACACACGACTACAGCAAATACCCACATCATTGGCACTGACCTTGTTAACAAATACCTGTACCTCCTTTGCAGATGTTTTTTCTCTCCTGTACTAAACCCCATGCCAAGTATTCTGGTGTGAAACTGTTGAAAATGGCCCTTATTGATGATGATGGGAGTTGAAAGACAAATACCCTAGCTTCTTTAGAACTACTTATTCTGAGGTGGCTTCTACGCTTGGTCCCAGAAAACCATACAAGCTGATTGAACTCAAAATATCAGCCACAATAATAATAATAACCCACCCCACCTCACGCACCCACTCCCACTGGGCACTCCAGGAGTGGCTGAGTCGACCCAGTGACAGGCAGTCTTGCTAACACGTGCCAAGCTGGGCAGGAGAGAGGGTGCACGCGCCAACTGCCATGGGTATTCCCTTCTGGTAGGACCAACTGCTGAGGGTCTTCCAGCACCCGTGGAGGTGGCGAGGGTGAGCATCAGGGCGGAACAGAGCTTAGGAGGTGAGGACGGCTGCCATCAGTGAAGTCAGATTCATAATCGAATCTTCTTGCATTGCATTGCACAGTCCTCGCAGGCAAGGTAAATAGAATTTAAACTGCCTTTTCTCCTGCTTCCTCGCCTCTGGCCACAGTTGCTGCCTTGTGCAAAGAGACCCCTCAGATACTGTGTCGCTTGCTTCAGTGATCATTTTTTGTCAGCCTAATTATGATTTATTGTGGCATGCACAGGACCAAAACAATCAGACGGGTCAATCGCCATAACCCTATAAGGCAAGGAAGGAAAAAAAGAGCTCGCCTCTTCCCCTCAACATTAGGTGGAATTGGTTTACCCAAAGCTCCAGGGCAGCTTGAGGAAGAGACTGGAAAGTTCCCGGAGAACCTTGTTCAAATAATAACAGTAATAATGACTACTTCAAGCAAAGAGAGGGGGAGGGCGGGGGTGGGAATCGCAACAGATCACAGCCTGGACCTTGGAACAGGAGCCTGGGATGTGTTGCCACAAAAAAAAAAAAAAAGGCGTGAGCACTCTGGGTCAGGTTACCACGCCGCTACCCCTAATATGCTGAGCTGGGGGGACTGGGGAGCTTCGGAGGCTGGCTGAGGACAAGGAGGGGGATGGCCCTGGGACCATTCATCCATAACAGTCCTCTCTGGAAAAGTTGAGAGGGGACCAAGGAAAGCAGAGCTAGGAGCCCCAGTGCAAGTGGCTGGCACTCGCAGGCCAGGAGTTTGTTTAAAAGGCTGAGAAAGCCGCACCCAGCAAGGGGATCCAAGCCGGGCGCTGGCTCGCCAAGGCTCTGCTGATGGAGTTGGTGCTGGCTCCGTGGTGTCATCTCCACTTTCCACGATCCTCTGGCGGGGATGGGAAAGTTGGACGAAGCAGCCAGCCTGTTAGGCAAAGGGAGTTATCCCGAAGGCTGCAGCTACGGTACCTGCCTGCTTCCTTGGATGCCTGGTGGCCACTGAGACTCCAACACTAAAATTCTGCAAGCCTGCGCAAAGGGACCTCAGAGCTGTTGGTGCAGGGAAACGGGAGGAGCCCTCTTCCCTCACCCCCAAGAAGGAGATCCCAGGTGCCTAGCTGGCTCTGCAACCTTGACCTCCCCATTCTAGTTCCAAGACTTTGTTTTCTTTAGTTTCCGGTCCTGCGCTGTGGGAGCTAGGACTGTGGGGCACCCATGATGGTCCTGATGCACCATGGGGCACGCAGGGACCAGCATCTACCTGGAGATAGAAGTGACTGACCATAGTTTGCTCTGGGTTCTGTGAAAGATAACATCCTCCCCATCCCCTTTCCCTCCCCTTACCTCGCCGAGCTCTCTGTGGAGGAGTTCTGTGTACATTTCACTTCTCCTTTTTTTGAATTTCTCAGTGAGACCTCGGGGGGGGGGGAATCTGTATTTAGGTTTCACAATATTCACAACCTGAATATTGTGTTTACAACAATATTTCAGAACGTTAAGTCCATCACTTTTTTTCCTTTCAATTAGAACTGCATTAGATCACAAGGCAGGCGTGCACATTGGAATCAGACCTCCGGTTGGATGTGGGACCTGTCAAGATTTGATTGTGTCTCTTGGTGCAGCTCACTCACTCTTGAGCCCATTTCCTCGCTTTATAAAAATTTGCAAGGGTTGTTGTGATGACCGAAGCAGTCATGTGTCCTCTGTTTTACCCATTCCTCCTGGGTCTACTTCGATGTTTCAACCAGAACCACCATCTAGGTTTGTCTCCAGTCACTGGCATTGGTTGTGCCTACACACAAAACAGTGTCAGGAGACCAGTACACCCTGTTCCCCACCCTGATAGAAATCGTAATGACAGATAGATACCCATAAGTGTAAGTAACCCAGCTTCTTCTCCTCTTCCTTGGATGATCCAGTGGTCAGTTGTTCACCTCATTTCACCTTCCAGCACCCAGGATAGCAACTGTTTTTAATAATACATGTGTTTTTGGTTGCCTTCCCCTCCTGGCATCACCTGCCCATCCTCCTTGATGCTGTCCCTGCTGACTCCCATAGAAAATATGATCTTACTCCATAGAGCAGGCTCTGCTGCTGGAGAGAATGCAAGTGAGACAGTATGTGTAGTGCTGAGCCCATTGTGCCTGCAAGTTACCACACACCCAATAAGCCACAACACAGGACGGTCTTCATTGCCCACGCACTCAGGCACGCTGTTTGTGTTGAGGTCTAGTTCTCTATGTCAGAGCTCCTTTGTGGGAATAGTACCCTGCCCCTTGGTGCCTCTCTGTGGATTTGCAGCCGCCACTGACTGTCCCCTAGTGTGCCAGGGACTGTTGAAAGCTGGACATGTGACCAGAGTCAAGATGCACTGCAAGGGATAAAAACTGCTGGATTTCATGGATTAGCGTGAGAACACGAATGTAAACTATCCCAATGAATAGTTTTTATACATTGGAAGGCAAGTATTTTAGATATGTTGTTTTCAGGAAAATGTACTAAAGTTAATTTTGCCTGTTTCTTGTTCAATGTTGTTACTAGAAAGTCTTAAAATGTATGTGTATATACAAAATACAATGTGTTGATTTTTTTTTTGTAAGGTTGACATTTATTTGAAAGGCAGTTACAGGGCAAGATAGAGACTTACTTTGGAAGTGGAACAGCTGGGACTCAAACTGGGTAACCTGACATGGGGTGCTGGCGTTGCAGTTAGCAAGTTGAGCAACTCAGTGTACCCCAATGCTGATTTCTATATTTAATTTTCACACTCTTTATGACTGTTAAGTATAGATGAAGTCCCTATTGCATTGTGCTGTCCTAGCAAATTGTCAGAGTATTTGGGAATGGTCTGTATTCAAGGTCATGGAGGAAATATTGTATGTTTCATTTCAGATTACATGTCACAGCACCCATCTCCAATGGGAGCCCCAGAGAATGTCTCCAAGCCCAAAACCCAGATGGCACCACGCTAGCCAAGACCCCTCATCCATGGAGAGTTGCAGGCCATGAGGCAACCCAACAGAAGACCCTTGCATTTCAGCTGCATTGGCTCAGGGGAGGGTGGCATTTCAGCTGCATTGGCTCAGGGGAGGGTTGCATTTCAGCTGCATTGGCTCAGGGGAAATGGATGTTGCCTGGCATGCAGTAGCAGCAGCAGCATGCACACCCAAAGCCACAGGCCCTGTTTCAACCAGCATCTCTGCAGCAACCAAAGCAACCACAGTAACAGCCACAGCAGGTGCTCACCTGTCCCAACAGGCTAAGTGGTGGGTTCATGGGATGCCAGAGCCCAGCATGGGTAAGAGAGAGCATTCACATGCATGGGCACTGACTTAGGGCTGACTTGGCTCTGGTGAACTCTCCTTTTCCTTGCACGACCTGAAGTAGCTAGCTTCTTGGTTTTCTGTGGTGGAACCATTGAACAGTGTTTGTAACCTCTAGAGAACCCCCCTGCAAGTTGTGGACCTAGGGGAATAAAAAGACCATTGCCCACGATTCTCTATTCTGTCTCTCACGATTTCTCCCAGGCCCTTCCTGCATTCCAGGTTAAGAATCCTCATGAGCAGTATGCTCCATGAATAGAACTCACTAACCTGAGCCATCACATTGCTGTGGATTTCCTTATTTCCAGCCTTATTTCCAGTCCTGCCCTCTCCCACCCTTCTGTTGTTGTGAAAAGCATTTGGGGAAGCTCACAAGAATCATACCTGAAATAAAATAATAACCAAGGAGGAAAGCACAAGAGAGTGAAATAAGAAAAAAAGGTGAGGAACAGAGATCAGGCAGGTATGTTTTGAGCCTCCTGCCCAAACATAAGAAAACAAAGCATTCTAATGCATATGAGGGCCTGGCGTGATGGCCTAAAGTCCTCGCCTTGCACATGCCAGGATCCCATAGGGGCACCAGTTCTAATCCCAGCCATCCTGCTTCCCATTCAGCTCCCTGCTTGTGGCCTGGGAAAGCGGTGGAAGATGCCCAAAGCTTTGGGAGCCTGCACCCGTATGGGAGACCCGGGGGAGGCTCCAGGCTCCTAGGTTCAGATTGGTGCAGCTCTGGCTGTTGCAGCCGCTTGGGGAGTGAATCAACAAACGGAAGATCTTTCTCTCTTTCTCTCCTCTCTGTATATCTGACTTTTTTTTTTCAGTGCATATGAAGCTTGGGATTTATGTATGCCAGAGACAGCATGATGGATACAGTGACCAAGTTGGCTTTTATACCTTCCTTAGCACAACTTACATGACCTCATGGTTTCACATCCAGCTTCCATTGCTGTTTCTGGAATGGCCTTCTCCTGATTGAAGTCGTTTGGGTGTGACTCATGCCATCACATTAAGGAACCTGCTAATTCTCAGAAGTAACCCAGTGCTTCTATGTTATTTCTGACCAGGCGTCCTCTTTGTGTGTAAGAAACTGCTCACACTCATATGGTGCCTGCCTGCTGGCTTCGTTTGTCTCCTCGTCTCATCCCACAGCCTTTCTGTTCCTGACCACCCCACTCCTGAATGGCACTCCTCCTAGGACCCTGTCCTTGTCTCTTCCCTCCTCCAGCTTCACCGCCTTCCTTAGTGCTCCAGCCTGTACTTCTCCTTACTAATGGTTTCTAAACTGCATTGACCCAGTGATGTTTCCCAAGGCACCACCCAGGGAGGGCTTTGCATTTCCAGTCCTCTAAGCATGCCTTACATAAATCTCTTACAGATGTAGCAACCTCAGGATATGAAGACTTGAATTCATTTTTCACTGTTTTTATCACTGTGTCCACTATGTCAGTGATGATAATGGAGATGCTGAAATACCCCACACCCGCAGTAGGCAGATGAGACTGATGGCATTTTATCAGTCACACGTCTGCCCAGTCCAAGGTTGGGTGACACTGCACACCCTGCAGGGTGAGCCCTCCCTCCCTCCCTCGACTTTCCTTTGGGTATAGAGACTGAGGACAATACAGGGATGAACAGAACTGCTCCTGGTCTGTGTGACAGAGGCTTGCTGGGCTGAAAGACTTTATCTACAGTTGCAGAGTGGGGTGGAGGAGTTATACTGACAGCATTAGTTAACCTCCTATTTAAAATTTTTTTTTAAATTTTTTATTAGAAATATATACTGAGAGGAGGAGAGACAGAGAGGAAGATCTTCAGTCTGATGGCCATTTCCCAAGTGACTGCAATGGCCGGAGCTCTGCTGATCAGAAGCCAGGGGACAGGAGCTTCTTCCAGGTCTTCCAGATGGGTTCAGGGTCCCAAGGCGTTGGATCATCCTCAACTGCTTTCCCAGGCCACAAGCAGGGAGCTGAGTAGGAAATGGGGCTGCTGGGATTAGAACCAGCACCCATATGGGATCCCAGCACGTTCAAGGTGAGAACCTCAGCTGCTAGGCCACTGTACCAGGCCCGGGTGTGCTCCTATTTTACCAGCTGGCAGGGCAGCACATAATATTCAGCTGTAATTTTAAGTCTTAATACTGCCCAAGCCGATTTCTCCTGTAGGGCTTTGCAAAGAAGATTAAAATCTTTGAGCATATACTGTTTGGTTGTACAGAAGGAGGTGAATTTGTCAATACATTTCTGTTAATAGCTTTATAGAAATATTCACACCCTTTGTAGCTTTTTTCATTTTCGAGATTAAGGTGGTAAAATACCATAATAGAGCAGCAGGGAAATGAAAGAATTACTGCCACCATGAAACTTTTTAGTTCTTTCTAATCTTTTAAAACTGGAGTATGTACCTGTTTGTGGTGGTGTCTAAATCAGGGGATGGTGGCTAACCTAGTGTTTGTGATGCCAGTTCAGTTATTGCATCTGATGCTGGAGTGTGTGAGCTTGAGTCTTGGCCCTTTTTCTACCTTCAGCTTCGTGCTAACATGCACTTCAGGAGGCAGCAGGTGATGGTGGTCCCTGCCACCCGTGTAGGAAGCCTGGTTTACATTACTGACTCTGGCATTGGGCTGATAGGCTCCTGGCTCTTGGGGAAGTTGGGAAAGGAACCAGAGGTTAAAGTCTGGTTGTCTATTTCTCACTCTCTCTGTCAAATGAATAAATAAGTATAATAATCAAAATATTTGAAGAGATTTACATTTTAAAAACATGAGCAGTTTCATTTTTATCAACATTTTGTCACAAGCAATTATTCATATTTTCATATAGAATTTATAAGCATTGTTTTCAATTAATGTTCTTTGAAGTAAATAATAACATCATTAATACTCTCTCCGTTATTGGGAAGCATTCACATTGCTTTTGTTCCCTTAAGCGAGTATAGATTAAAGTTACAGACACTTCCAGTGTTCTTGATACATCTTAGAAGCTATCTTTTTAAAAAAATGTATATTTTTACTTTTTTATTGGAAAATCAGATATATAGAGAGGAGGAGAAACAGAGAGAAAGTTCTTCTGTCCAACGATTCACTCCCAAAGTGGCTGTAATGGCCAGAGCTGTGCTGATGCAAATCCAGGAACTTGGAGCCTCTTCTGGGTCTCCCACGTGGGTGTAGAGTCCCAAGGCTTTGGGTATATCCCACTGCTTTCCCAGACTACAAGCAGGGAGCTAGATCAGAAGTAGGGCTGCCAGGATTAGAACCAGTGCCCATATGGGATTCTGGCACGTGGGAGGGGAGGATTTTAGCCACTAGGCTACCGTGCCGGGCCTGTAACTGTCTTTCAGAAGTGCTTTCTTGCTGGTAGGGGTAATCAGACACATTTCTCTGTCTTTGCAGGTCTGCGGTTATGATTTCAAAGCTGATATCTGGAGTTTTGGAATTACAGCCATTGAACTGGCCATGGAGGCAGCTTGTTATCATAAGTGCCCACCAATGAAGATGATGCCTGCTTTCACAGTACCTACCCATCTCAACTCACGTGACAGTTTAGAGCCTTTCCTCATTTGCTGCCCTTCCTCTTTCTTTTGTCCTCTCTCTCTCTCTCTCTCTGTTTCTGTCTCTCCTCTTTGTCTTTCTCTCTCTCCTCTCAGTTACAGTAAAATACGCACCCACCTAGCAGCTTCACCATGTGTAAGTATACATACAGTTGCATGGTATTAACCCATTAGCGATGTTGTGCAGTTGTCACTGCCATCCGAGCTCTCTTCATCTTTAACGACTGAAGCGCAGTATCCCACGCTCCCAATTTTGCCTTCCCACAGCTCCTCCTGCTCCACTTTGGTTTCTCTGATTTTGACTACCCCAAGGACCCCGTCTGAAGTGGGTCTTACAGTTTTTGTCTTGGTGTGACTGGCTTAGTTCATTTAGCAAGATGTCCTTCTAGCTCATACATGCTGTAGCCTATTGTTAAAATCTCCCCATTTCTGAATCATCTTGTATTGTATGAATATTACTGCAATTTGCTTGTCTTTTAATTCCTAGCCAAACAGTTGTTCTGTTCCTGTATTTCCTTTTTATTTTTTTTTTTTAGGTATTGTGAGGAACACTGCTAGGAAGCACAGGTGTACAGATTTCTCTTTGAAACTGTCTTTGCTTCTGGTTGTTTTAGCTGTTCACATAAAGCCAGAAGTGCTAGATCATAAGTCACTAAATCATCTGGTAATTGTACTCGCACTTCTTAGGGAGGAACCATATTGCGTTCCGCAATGCCTGCACTATTTTACATCCCCTTCAGCAATGTTTAGAGTTCCTAATTTCCCTGTATTCTCACCCACACGTGATGTGTTTTGCTAGAATCCATTGTGATTGGTATGATGCACTTTTGGTTTACATTTTCCTAATGATCAGTGATACCAAGCGTCTTTTCAGGTACTTTGGTCATGTATCTTTTTTTTTTTAAAGATTTATTTTTATTATTTTTTCATTGGAAAGGCGGATATACAGAGAGGAGAGACAGAGAGGAAGATCCTCCGTCCGATGATTCACTCCCCAAGTGAGCGCAACGGGCCGATACTATGCCGATCCGAAGCCAGGAGCCTCTTCAGGGTCTCCCACGCAGGTGCAGGTTCCCAAAGCTTTGGGCTGTCCTTGACTGCCTTCCCGGGCCACAGGCAGGGAGCTGGAAGGGAAGCGGGGCTGCCAGGATTAGAACCGGCGCCCATATGGGATCCCGGGCATGCAAGGCGAGGACCTTTAACCACTTGCGCCACCGCGCCGGGCCCAGGTCATGTATCTTCCTTAGAGAAATATCTGCCCAACTCCTTCATCCTGTTTTGAATCAGGTTTTATTGTTGTTATTGTCGAGTTTTTTTATGTCCTCTATTTATTCCTGACATTGCTCTCCTATCAGATACATGACCTATAAATATTTTCTCCTGTGGATTGCCTTTTTATACTGTTTGACCATGTCTTTTGATGAACCAAAATTTTATTTACTATTTATTTGAAAGAGAACACACATCTTCCCATCCACTGCCTACAATGTCTACAAATGCCTACAATATCTAGAGGCTAGGGCAGGCCAAACCTGGGAGGCAAGAACTTAATCCAGGCTCCCATGCAGGTGGTGGGGACCAACCCAGGTAACTGAGCCATCACCTGTTGCCTTGGAGGGTGTGTTTGCATCAGCAGGGAGTTGGAATCGGGAATGGAGCTGAGTCTGGAACCCAGGCAGTTTGATTTGGGAAGCAAGTGTGCAAAGGCATTTACTAACCACTAGACCAAACAATCCCAAGAATTGTAAATTTATTGAGTATATATTTATATATATATTTCCATCTTTGATATCATACTCAAGAAATCCTTGCCAAATCTATTATTTTAAGGTTTTTCTCTGGGTGTTCTAAGAGTTTTATTGTTTTAGGTACTTACATCTCTGATCCATTTTGAGTTCATTTTTTACAAATGAGAAGAGGTGAACTTTATTATTTTGCATATGAATATCCAAGTTTCCAAACTCTATTTGTTGAAAGACTTTATCCCCTTGAATGGTTTTGATGCCCTTGCAAAAATCATTTGATCAACGACAGTTTCTCACATTTTTATTGCATTGGTATATATGTCTGTTATTATGCCAGTGCCATATTCTTTGACTGTTGCAACATTGTGCTATGATTTGATGCTCCAGTCCTCCAGCTTTTTCCTTTTTCAAGATTGTTTTATCAGTTTGAATGGTTTGATATTCCATATGTGTTTTAGAGGAGATTTTTAAATTTGTTTAAAAAATATCAGTGGGGGGCTGACGCACGGGGACCTGACACCCGGCAGTATGGCTGCTGGGGTCCCAAAGCCCAACCAAGCTCGTCTACTGGGAAGCAACCAGCAGTCATCACGCCCACTAGAAATGCTGCTTCAGGGAGGCTGGACCCCCCATGCGTTGCCCTTTTCGGGGGGGCCTAGCGTGGTCGTGCAGGAAGAGCTAATCCGGCACGACTCCCGGGGTGGTGGCGCTAGGGGCGTGGCTAGAACCAAGCCCGGGTAAGGAAGAGGGACGGGGTTGACACTCGGGGATGTGACCCCCGGCAGCATGGCTGCGGCCGGGGTCCCCAGGCGCAACAAACTTCTCATGGGACGCAACCAGCAGTCTTCACACCCACTCGGAAGGCTGCTTCAGTGTGGCAGGACCCCCATGTTCGGCCCTGTTCGAGCTTAGCGTGGACGAGCAGCTACAGCTAACGCAACCCCCGGGCCTGGGGAAGCTAGGGGCGTGGCTAGACCCAAGCCTGGGCCGGGAAGAAGGGTGGGGCTGACGCTCGGGGACGTGACCTCCTGTAGCATGGCTGAGGCCGGGGTCCCCAGGCGCAACCAACTTCTCCCAGGAAGCAATCAGCAGTCTTCATGCCCACTAAGAAGGCTGCTTCGGGGCGGCTGGACCCCCACGCACGTGACCCTTTTCGGGTTTAGCGTCGACAAGCTGGTACAGCTAACCCTACTCCCGGGCCGGGGACACTCAGGGCATGGCTAGACCCAAGCCCTGGCTGGGAAGAGGGATGGGGCTGATGCTCGGGGACCTGACCCACCGGCAGTATGGCTGCGGGGGTCCCCAAGCCCAACCAAGC